>NW_007726126.1:280692-284015 GCF_000696425.1 Galeopterus variegatus | reverse complement strand
AAAAAAAAAAAAAAAAAAAAAAAAAAAAAAAAAAAATCAACAAAAGTTTGTTTCTTTGAAATGAAACTATGGAGATGTCATCACTGGTCCAAATCCTCATTTCCTGGCTCTAAACATATCTTCATTGTGGCATTCTAGAGTGCAGAGCTATGATATCTGTGTTGCTTTTTTTCTTCTCTACAGCAAGAATTGAATGTCTTAGGGTCATTCACTAGATCCTTGATTTGGTTTTGTTATACATAATTCTTTTTTCATAGTGATATTTATTATAATGAGATTATAACTGTGTATACACACAATATTACTAAAAGCTTCCTCCCACATAAGAAAGATCTAGTTTGTCCAATCAAGGGTGGCTTTCTATCTAATCACATCATCAGTGAGTGACAGCACGACTCTTCCTGAAGTTTCCTTTTCTATTTCAGTTATAGGTTTTATTTTACCAGTATAAGTCACTTCTAAAGGTATAGTTTTCATATTAGGAAATTTCTTGCTTCTCATAGACCATAAATACCAATACCCTACCACCCTATTAAGTTTTATGGATAATAGCTAATGTGTCTGTCACTTAGCCCCTGCTATTACCATGAAACTGTAGTTTTAGTATTGTCTATATTAGTGATATTTTCTTTCTTTTTTTTTCTTTTGAGGCTGGCTGGTATAGAGATTGAACCCTGGACCCCTGGTGTTATCAGCGCTATACTCTAACCAACTGAACTAACCAGCCAGCCTGTATTAGTGATTAGTGATATTTTCATAACAATTTTATTTTTAGCAAATCTCATTTTTTGTGTATGTGTGTGTTTGTTTTTCACTTAAAGGAAAGAACGCTTGGTGTATGTGGGTATCAGTATTGAAAACATCATTCCTCCACAAGTAAGTTTCTGGTTTGTAGTATTTTTAAAGGGGAAGTTACCATAATTGTTCTAAAATTTAACCCACCTTATATAATGTGAGTAGTTTTAAATATATAATATACCTGTTTTATTAAAAACTAATTTAAGACCTTACAGGAATCACCCATAATCCCTAATGACTGAAATTATGTGTATGCACATTTCCCAAAAATGTGCTATCACATCCAAACTAAATTTATAGCTCATCCCTTTGTGGTATGTGTTTCATAGTTTTTACCCTAAATTGGGTAATTTGTTTTTAGCTTTTTTGTGTGCTATTTTTGTAAAATGACTAAAGAATAGTTCAGGGAGATTTGATTTTTAATACCCTGCTTTTGGGGTTATTGGAAACTTTAATTTGTGTTCTTACTCACACTTTGGTTTCTTTGGAGGATTACCATTGTTTTGCATTTATTAGTCTGTTTTATGATTAAGAAGGATATCTCATGAATGACAGTACTTGTAAAATGGGCTTTTTTTAAATAAAGAAATTTTTATTATTTCATAAGCAGTTTCATTCAGGTTTCATAAAATCACAAGCTCAAATAGCCTGTGAAATTATCTTCCTTCAGCATAATACCCCTTTCTTCTAAATCTATTATTTCATTCATTCAGCATATCTATTGAATATCTTCTGTGTATCAAATTTAACTATTTGTTAAAAGATATATCAGTGGAAAAAATCTTCATCATGATTGTTTTAATACAGGTAATTATAAACTCACAGGAGCATAAGAATTTTAATACAGAAGTGTTTCATCCTTTGATGACCAGTATTTGTTTTAATCTGTATAGTTAGCGTTGCCATGTTTATTCACTTTTGGGGGGATCATCTCAAACTTTTTCAGACCTTTCACATGTGCTGCCTATATGATGATTACAGAACTATTAATCCCAAGGAACTTCGTTTTGTTGTAAGTAATAATCTATATACTTACCATATTTTTTAAGGAGCCAGATTTTTCTGAAGATCAAGAAGAAAAGAAAAAAGATTCAAAAAAATCCAAAGCAAACTTGCTTGAAAGGAGGTCAACGAGAACACGGAAATGTATAAGTTACAGGTATGAAATGTATGGAAGGGAAAGAGCATAATGTATAATTAGACAGCATGACCCAGAAGTATATGCTTTTTCCATCACAATGATTATTCGTAGTTTTATATATGTTTCTTATCTTTAATCTTTGGAGTCATAGAATTTTAGAGCAGACAGTGTGATCTTTTCCAAATATAAGTCTGCTTATGTCATATTCTTCAGCCTAACATACTTTTCTCAAATTTCTATAGTTCTTGGTATAAGGATTAGTGTTTTTAATAAGATCCATAAGGCACTGCATGGTTTTATTTCTGTTTACCTTTCCAACTCCATCTCATCCACATTTTCCTTTACTGTCACTGCATTCTCCACATTGTCTTCTTTTAGTCCCTTTGCATATGCTGTTTACTCTGTTTGTAGTTTCCTTCCCATTTTTACCTTGTTAACCTTCTCTGGATCAGTCCCGCCATTATATGCCCTCATAGCAACCAGTTCTTCTTAAGAGCACTTGTAGTTGAATGTGTGCGATTAAAATGATGTGATTAGCGCTTCTCTTCCCCCACTAGACTGTTAGCATAAAGGTAAGGATCATGCCCATTTTATGTGCCCTTGTGCACCCTACACCTGACAGAGTGCTGACAAATAGTAAGTGCTCCATAAGTGCCTAGTGAAAGAATCAATAAATATAATCTGATTTACCTTTTGCCATCAAAGATATCAGAGAGAGACATTTTTCCATGATCATTGTTTGTTAGTAGCTAAGCCTAGACTAAAACCTTATCTTCTGATTGTTTTGCTAGTCTAATGTTCTTTCCACTAAATTTCACTGTCTCACTCAATTAATTATAGTTTAATTATTTCAGGCCACTTTTTGGCTTTTGGCCTCTAAAATCTACTGGGACAACACGAAAACAATTTTTTAACTAGAATAACTGGAGATGAAAAACAAAGTGGATTTTATAAAACTCTGAACTTTGAGTTTGCTTCTTCTTTATAAAATGTTTATCACTGGTCATGGAAGAGTTCTGCATTTGTAATTTGCTGTTGTTTTTATTGTTAAAATTTGGGTAATATCCTTTATATATATATAGGAACAGTGTCCATCTTGATTTTTTTTTTTTGGAAATGTAATTGATTCATCTTGATCTTTTTTATTTTTTTTTTTAAATTTTTATTTTGTCAATATACAATGTAGTTGGTTATTATGGCCCATCACTGAAACCTCCCTCCCACCTCCCCCCCAGGAATGTCCTTTCCGTTTGCTTGTTGTAACAACTTCAAAAGATTGTAGTTGTTATCTCTTCTTCTCCCCCCCCCCCGATTTCTTTTTTGTGTGTGTATGTGAGTGAATTAATTTGTTTTTTTTTTTTTTTTTTTTTTTTTTTTTTTTTTT
>NW_007726126.1:279608-280613 GCF_000696425.1 Galeopterus variegatus | reverse complement strand
TTTTTTTTTTTGCTCCCACCAATAAGTGAGAACATGTGGTATTTCTTTTTCTCTGCCTGACTCGTTTCACTCAGTATTATTCTTTCAAGGTCCATCCATGTTGTTGCAAATGGCAGTATTTCATTTGTTTTTATAGCTGAGTAGTATTCCATTGTGTAGATATACCACATTTTCTGTATCCACTCATCCGATGATGGACATTTGGGTTGATTCCAGCTCTTGGCTATTGTGAAGAGTGCTGCGATGAACATTGGGGTACAGGTATACCTTCGACTTGATGATTTCCATTCCTTTGGATATATTCCCAGCAGTGGGATAGCTGGGTCGTATGGTAGATCTATCTTCAGCTGTTTGAGGAGCCTCCAAACCATTTTCCATAGGGGTTGTACCATTTTGCATTCCCACCAACAATGTATGAGAGTTCCTTTTTCTCCGCAACCATGCCAGCATTTATCTTTCAGCGTCTTTTGGATTTTTGCCATCCTAACTGGGGTGAGATGGTATCTCAGTGTGGTTTTGATTTGCATTTCCCGGATGCTGAGTGATGTTGAGCATTTTTTCATATGACTGTTGGCCATTTGTATATCTTCTTTAGAGAAATGCCTGCTTAGCTCTTTTGCCCATTTTTTGATTGGGTTGCTTGTTTTTTTCTTGTAAAGTTGTTTGAGTTCCTTATATATTCTGGATATTAATCCTTTATCGGATGTATATTTTGCGAATATTTTCTCCCAATCTGTTGGTTGTCTTTTAGCTCTGTTAATTGTATCTTTTGCTGTGCAGAAGCTTTTTAGTTTGATATAGTCCCATTTGTTTATTTTTCCTTTGGTTGCCCAGGCTTTTGGGGTCGTATTCATGAAGTCTGTGCCCAGCCCTATTTGCTGAACTGTTTCTCCTATGTTTTCTTGAATAAGTTTTATTGTTTCAGGGTGTATATTTAAATCCTTAATCCATTTTGAGTTGATTTTAGTATATGGTGAGAGGTGTGGGTCTTGTTTCATTCTCCTG
>NW_007726126.1:278155-279037 GCF_000696425.1 Galeopterus variegatus | reverse complement strand
GTGGTAATTATCTTCCAGGGTCCCATCCCCGTAATCCCTTGAGAATTTCTTGTAAGGGTGGTTGTGTGGTAGTGAACTCCTGCAGTTTTTGTTTGTCTGAGAAATATACTATTTACCCTTCATTTTGGAAGGATAGCCTTGCAGGGTAGAGTATTCTTGGCTGGCAATCTTTGTCTTTTAGTATTTTGAATATATCATCCCATTCCTTTCTAGCTTTTAGGGTTTGTGCTGAGAAGTCTGATGTTAATCTGATTGGGGCTCCCTTATAGGTGATTTGACACTTCTCTCTTGCAGCTTTTAAGATTCTCTCTTTGTCTTTGAGTTTTGCCAATTTGACTATAACATGTCTTGGCGAAGCCCTTTTTGGATTGAATATGTTTGGGGATCGTTGAGCTTCCTGGATCTGAAGATCTGTGATATTTCCTATGCCTGGGAACGTGTCTGCCACTATTTTGTTGAATATGTTTTCAATGCATTCTCCTTTTTCCTCCCATTCTGGAATACCCATGACTCGGATATTTGAGCACTTAAGGTTATCTAATATGTCTCTCAGATTTTCTTCAGTATCTTTGATACTTTTTTCTTTTTTCTTGTCTGCTTGTGTTATTCCGAACAGTCCATCTTCAAGTACAGAGGTTCTCTCTTCAACTTCCATTATCCTGCTGGTTAACCTTTTACATTAAGAGTTGTTATTGAAAGGTGTTGATTTATTCATAGCATTTTATTGGTTGTTCAGTTGTCTTGAGTGTCTTTTGTTGCTTGCTTTCTGTTTTGCTGTTTGTTTTCTGTGTTTGTTGGTTCCTTAGGTTGCAGCTAGTGTTTTTGTTCGTTTGTTTTCTTTTCATGATTGTCATTTTTATTATACTAGTGGGTTTTGATTTT
>NW_007726126.1:251317-277479 GCF_000696425.1 Galeopterus variegatus | reverse complement strand
TTTATTAACTTTTGGTGGTGTACTTTCTTGGTTTTTTGCATTTCTGGTATCTTTTTTTGGATGTTTATTCATTTTAGCAGGGAGTTTCATTTGGGTCTTGGGCCTCTCCAGGAAGCCTCCTCTCTGGTCAGCTTGGACTCTACTAGGCTTCTGGATCTCGCCCTGCCAGCCCCACAGTTTATGTGTGTTCTGCCGAGTTTCCACCTCGTTATCCAGGCGTTTCCCCACTCTGTGAGCACTAGGTGGGGCTGTTGAACCTTGCAGGGGGGGCCCCGCAGGGTGTGTATTTTTTTTTGCCGAGTCTCCGTCTCCTTTGCCGGACCCCTCCCCACTCTGTGCGCTCAGTACAGGGTTGGGGCGTGTCTTCTGCAGACCTCGTCTATCAGCCGGGACTTTAAGCCTGTGCTCTGCCCCGCCCTGCCCAGGAAGACTTCCAGGTTTCTGATAGGGACGCTGTGAGTGCTTTTGTGGACCTGGAAAGACCTCCTCTGAGCCTCTCATTTTCTGCCTGGTATTGCAGCTATCTGTGTAGTTGAGTTATCTCCGACACCAGGGTGTGAGCTCCTTGGGGGAGGATCCCACAGCACACAGTTCCTCCTTGTATCCCCCCAGCATGGGCCGACCCGGGTACCTGCCGGCAGTCAGCTCTCCGACAGGTTCACACGAGCTCGAGAGCGCTCTGGCCTCACCTCTCCCAACCAGAAATCAGTTTGGGGTTCTTCCGAACTGATGGCCACAGAGATGGTATCTGCCTCCCAGAAACAGGAAGTTTACCGGGGGCCGAAGCCCAGGGTGTGGCGGAGTGACAATCTGGGCGGGCTCCTCCTCCCTGCCCTCCTGACACTGGCCGGGGTCTCCCCCCGCCACCAGCCCCGCCAGAGATCCGCGGGGGGAGTCGGATTGTAGGCCGGTCCGCAGGCCCCAGGGGGCCGTGCGCCTAGGCACGCAAGTAGCTTGGCTCAGTGAGCAGCCGCGCCAAGCAAAGAGGGCTGGCCTGGCCGATCCGAGCCGGCTCCGTTCCCACCCGAGAAAATGGAGGCAGTGCTAGTGCTGGTGCCTAGCCTGGTGTGGTAGGCGGGAGCCTGGCGGGCGTTTGCCCTGCAAGCGGGGCTGGGCTGGGGGTCACTCACTGAGCTCACAGAGCTGGGCCAGTCCAGTGCCTTACTCTCCATTTTTGCATCTTTCTTGGCCTTTATTGCCTCAGGCTGCTCACTTGGACCCGCAGCGCGGCTTGGGCGCTCTCAGGAATCTTCTTTTATGTCGGCCCTAAAACCTCGAATCTGTAGTTGCTTTTTTGTCATTGTAGATTAGTTGATCAATGATTTATTCATTTTTTGTTGCTGTTGGAAATGCAAATAGTACTCTGGCAGCAGAGCGCACACTTTTCAGGCTTGCGCTGTCTTCTGGCACGCCCGCTCCAGACCCGTCGCCATCTTAAGTCCGATTCATCTTGATCTTGAAAAAATACTTTGCAAAATAAAAAATGCCATTCTATATATGAAGTCAAAGCTTATAGGTAGATAGCAAAAATGTAAAGTCAGTTCTGCTGTAACATAACATGTACATTCCTAAAATCATCTTGTTGTACAAGATCATACAATAAAAACTATAGGGATTATGGGAGATATGTGTTTAGGGCCACACACTCAAAAACTTCGTTAATGATTAATAAAAAGATAGGAATCTAATAAAAATGGTAGTGCCATTTGGCATATGTTCAGTGGTTAACAAATACATAAATACTACAATCAATGTGGCATTTTACACTGGAAAAAGACCTGAAGTTTGTCTATGTAAGTATAGCATTATAGTTTGTAAATTATGGTGTGGTGGTAGTTGGAGGGTTATTTGAAATCAGAAAGGTCTAAAACCAGATGCAGATGGCCATAGCTTATAACACATGATGAACTTGATGTAGCTGGAAGATGTTTTAGGTATGTGCATTTTGTGTATTCTTATTCGGCTCGGTTCAGCTAGGTACAGTTTTCTGCATTTACCTAGTATTTCTCACAAATGAAATTGCACATTAGCAAGTATGCAATACACATTATGCTTGAATTGCTTTATAATATCTTGGTCTCACTCCAACCAATTTACATTTTCAAAACAAGCATTGTAGGAGAATGCTTTGAGATTGTATTGTCTTTTGATCCTTGTGTAATTGTGGTTATTAAAAGAAGCATAAGGAGCCAACCACCAAGAAAAGCATAAGTTTTTTTTTATTAGAATTTTATCACTACTATTATTTAACAATTGTTTGTTAAATAATATTTGTAATAAGAATATTTAAGCAATATTCTTATTGCTTCTAACAAAGAGGATGACATCAAAGCTGTCCAAAGAGCATTGGTTTGAGGGTCAGAAGATTAAGATTATAGTCCTCACTGTGTCATTTATTAGCCATATTTTTTTGTGGTCTATTACTCTGGTTGGTAGCCTCATCTGTTATGGTGGATTAGCCCAAATGATCCCTGTCAGCTCTAAAATTATATAACAGTAATACAGGAATAGTAAACTATGTTTTTTAGCATAAAATATATGGTGTGATACATTTATTCATATTGCAATTCCCAACAGGATTTAAGGAAGGCATATAATCTTCATGTAAGGAGCAGCTTTTTAAGCAAAACACCTAAGGCAAAAACAATGATGGAAAAGATATTTGATTATATGAAAGTTAAAAATTAAGAAAGACTCAGACATTTACAACAGAAAATGTGTACTTTCAAAAGAGTTAGAATTTTAAAAGAATGGCTTATGAATTTTTAAAAATGCAATGAGTATAGTTTTTTCACGGTGGAAATAATAATAGTTTTTTCACATATCTGCAAAGGTTGTTGCATATCTTCTGACATTAACGTTGCTGAGGCCAAGGGCAAAGTTTTTTTGTTAGGGAATCAATTACTTAAGTGAAATTATGGTTTCGTTTATTTTGAAGACTAGAACTAGACTGGGTAACTTTGTGTGTATGTTTGTTAGGAGCAGGCAGTTGGGGCCTTACTTGAGATGTGATGGCACTTATTCACAGTGGAAGCAGGGCAAGATGTCAGTTTTCCTTTCTCAAAGCTGAAAAATAAATATGCAAAGGTTAAAGGGGAAATACACTTTAGATAGAAATAATTGCAACATGTGGTAAAGAGGTTAAATCTTTAATCCACAAAAATCCTTACAAATCAGTAAGAAAAGATGAACACACTGGCTGAAAAAATGGGCCAAGGACACACATTGGTAATTAACAAAAGAAATACTAAAAATGACCGATAACATGAAAATAATATTTGGCCATACTTAGTAATCAAATTAAAATTAAAAGAACAAGAAAATAACTTTTTTTTCCAAATTAGATAAAAAACCTTAATAAAATTAACTTCATGATTGTGTTATAAATTGCTACATCCCTTAGAAGGACCATTTTCATTCTCTTTAAGCCTATTTATTATCTTATTTGTAGTAACAACACCAGGAACAAACATATTCCAACAAAAATCTCACAAATCTTGGGGTGTCTAACCAAATAAGGGAAAAGATAGAGTTATTATGAGATTCTGAGGAATGATGGAGATTAAATGAGATTTAAATGAAGCAAATGAAGAGTAAAAGTTCAGAGCAAAGCAGGGCTCTGTGAAGGGGTCAGTATCAAATCTTGACTGCAAAATGGACACTTGGTCCTGTTTCCTGGAAGAAAACAAAGTTAAGATACATATGTGGAGTGCTCTGTCCAGAAATCCGTTATCTAAAGTCTGCATCTGGGATGTAGATTAAGGCTGCTTATTTGTGTTAAAAATGACTTAGGTCCTCCAGGTAGGAGTGGGATGTTTCATTATTGATACAATTTCAAGTGTCTGAAGTTTCTAATAGTCTCTGATTTTAGAAAATAAAGTTTCTTTGTGAGTTAAGAAAGTAGTAGTTACTCAAAGAAATAGGTCGTTATGCCACTTTAGAGCTGTAACATGCAACGTGTCCTTGGGACAAATGCCAGTACTGTTTTTGTTTAAGTTTGCATTTGGCTTTATTGGTATCTGTTATTCTGTCCTGATGAATGGATGTTCATGCAGATCTTTACTTTCTCATCATTTATCTTCATCAAATGCCAAGCTAGCATTTGATGAATGCAAGAATGTTTTTCATAGCATAGCAGTTGTGAAAAAATTGGAAGTAAATTGTTTTAACTAAATTATGACACACCTGTAAGATGAGACACTACACAGCCATCAGAAATTATGTTATAGAAGGGCCGAGCCTGTGGCACACTCGGGAGAGTGCAGCGCTGGGAGTGCAGCAGCGCTTCCGCAGCGGGTTCGGATCCTATATAGGGATGACCAGTGCGCTCACTGGCTGAGTGCGGTGCGGCCAGTCTCAAAAAGGACAAAAAAAAAAAAAAAGAATTTATGTTGTAGAAGAGTTCTTAGCCTGAAATTTGCAAATCCTAAAATTATATATATATATATATATATTTTTTTTTCCTCAACTCAGAAAAATATTTAGCTTTTAGTCTTGATGCTGTTATTAATTCACTATGTACACTTAATCCCACCCTCTTCAATAGATTTTACTGTGGTGATAGAAATGTTCCTTGATGTCCAATATGGTAGTCACTATCCATATGTGACTCTTGAGAACTGAAATGTGGCTAGTGAGGAACAGGATTTTAAATTTTAACTAATTTAAGTAGAAGTTAGCCACACATAGATAGCAATACATATTTAGCACAGTTTCAGACACGTCACTTTATCATTTTGGTTATCTGAGCCCTAAAGTGAAAGGATTTTTATATGTGAAAAAATCTTAGGAATCATTTAGTCTTGGTCAGGGGAATCAGCCCTTTGAGAAAAAATACATTTACCTAGTTGTAAAATTTTGACTATCTGTATATGAATTTTAGTAATAATAATATTGTTATTTTCAATAGCAATACTAATATAGTCCTAACACTTAGTATTACTTGTGGAATAGTACTTTTGTTCATGATTTGTGTAATTACGGCTCAGCAAATTATGACCTGTGGGCCAAGTCCAGCTTGCTGCTAGTTTTTGTACAACCTGATTTTTACATTTACAAAATGGTTGACAAAAGAAGAATATTCTGTGAAAATTACATGTAATTCAGATTTCAGTGTCCATAAATTTTTATTGGAATATAGCCATATTCATTAACTTACATACCGTCTGTAGCTGCTTTAGCACTACAGAGGCAGCTTTAGTAGTTACAGCAGAGACTGTATAGACTGAAAAGCCTAAAATATATGATATCCGGACCCTTTATAAAAATTTTTGCTGGCACTTCGCCCATTTGAGCTGTTCTAACAAAATACCATAAACTGGATAGCTTATAAACAACAGAAATTTATTTCTCACAGTTTTGGAGGCCAGGAAGTCTAAGATCAAGGCACTGGTAGATTTGGCATGTGGTGAAGACTTGCTTTCTGGTTCATAGATGGTGCCTTCTTACTGTGCTTACATGATAGAAGGGGTGAAGGAGCTCTCTAGGGCAGAACCAGTGCCTGGTTAGGGCCTGCTTCCTCACAGAGGACCATCTTCCCACAGTAACCACATGGTAGGAGGGGTGAGGGGTCTCTCTCTGGCCGCTTTTACAAGGACGCTAATCCTATTCATGAAGTTTCCACCCTTGTAACCTAATCACCTTCCAAAGGCTCCAGATCCTAATATCAACACCTTGGGAGTTAGGATTTCAACATATGAATTTTGGGCGACACAGTCAGACCATAGCAGACATCTGGTATAGATGATATTTAAAAATAAAAACCAGGAAAGGCTGTAATGTGATCATTGTGTATATTTTAGATTTGATGAGTTTGATGAAGCAATTGATGAAGCTATAGAAGATGATATTAAAGAGGCTGATGGAGGAGGTATGTGTTTATCATTTTCTCTTCATATAACTCTGCCAACAAATTAATTCAGATGCCCAAATTAGGGCGGTGAGCAATGTATTTTTTATTCTCATTTCCAATGTGCATCACAATCACTACTGATGTTAAATGTCTTAGATCCAAAAATAGTCTGTGGACACGGTATCAGTGTAGACTCAGGTCTTACAAATTATTATTGAAGGGTTTTGTTTTGTGACCTAATATAAAATATTACTATTCCTCCATAGATTTAAAGTGTACTTCTGGTTCCAAATACAAAACTGAGGAAACTACTGTTGTCTTTGAGACTGCAAAGTCTCAAAAATTATGGATAATCAGAATCTAAATGATTTCTTTCAGTTGACCTATTTTAAAAGTTTATTAATTTCTTAGTCTTCAATAGAATTAAAATAGAAGAATTTGGAGGTAATTTAATTAAGGCACTATATAGCCAATTATAGTGCTCTGATACAGAGCATTCTGGTTTCCACTTAGTTATTTTGAAAACTCTGGAAAGGATTAATAAGTAGGTTGTTTGTAGAGGAACTAGAGAAGTCACAAGCTTTTCCAGAGATGTGTGCCTTATTTACATCTTTGCTGCTGAATTCTCGCTTTTTCTGTCCTGTAAACACAGTTTTTAAAAAATGGATTGGCATCTTTCTAAAGCCTTGTCCAAAAGACAGCTTTCAAGAAGAGATTCTTGAGTGACTTCTAATAGGTATGAGGTTTCTTTTTGGGATGATGAAAATGTTCTGGAATTTGTTAATGGTGATGGTTGCACAACTTTGTGACTATACTAAAAACCTCTGAATTATACACTTTAAAAGGGTGAATATTAGTCAACTGGCTATAGACACTAAAAACAATTTTTTAAAATAGAAGTGTGAATATTATGTATGTGAATTATATCAAAATTAAAAAAAACAGTGAAACTTCTATTCAGTAGAGTAAACAAATGCTAAAATTCTGTCTTGATGAGAGCTCTGTCAGCTGAAGTTCTGAGAAAACTGCATATTTGCAGGAAGAAAATAAATTGAATGAAGAGCTGCTAAACATGAATAAGGACAGTCTCTAGAAATTAAAGGGAAGCTTTTAATAAACATACAGTTATCTCCCCCACCCCAAACTCAGGAGTTGGCCGAGGAAAAGATATCTCCACAATCACAGGTCACCGTGGGAAAGACATCTCTACTATTTTGGATGAAGAAAGAAAAGAAAATAAACGACCCCAGAGGGCAGCTGCTGCTCGACGGAAGAAACGCCGGCGACTAAATGATCTGGACAGTGACAGCAACCTGGATGAAGAAGAGAGTGAGGATGAATTCAAGATCAGTGATGGGTGCGTGGTCTGCCCGTAGACCCCATTCCCTAGATACCAGCTTAAATACAGCTGGACTAGCAGAGAGGCTTGGCTGTCCTGTAAGGGGCTTTTGATTTTCATGCACATAGACAATCTCTGTTTATTTTCAGGATATTTAAAGCAGACTCACGAATACTCATTTTGGTTCTTTTTAGATTAAAACAAAGTAAGTTTTGGTGGTTTGTTTAATATTCAAAATTATTTAAAATTTATTTAAATTCGATTAACTGAATTGAACTTCAATTGTTGAAAGCCTTCTCTCCACCTCTGTGCCATCTTCTGCTGCTGAGGTCCACAAGAGGTTTCCAGTAACGTATGAGAAACAAGCAATTTGATACTGTTCTCTGGTGACCCATTGAGGTTGGAGTTGGGATAAGTAATCCAGTTTGGAAGATCAGGAAAGGTGTCTGTGCAGAGCATGTATTGAAACAATACTGCACAGTTTCTTTCAGATTGTTAGTGGAGGAAATAAGCACACAAACCACAAAAAATTAATTTTGCAGTCCCTGTGCTAACCAGCCACTCTGCATGACTGCTACTAAAATACAAGGGTACTTCAAAAAGTTTGTGGGGAAAAAAATGAAAAGATAATATGAATTTTTCCATGAACTGTCTAAAGACCTGTCCTATAGGTAAAGCATAAATAAGGGTAAAGAGGAGAGTGGCTTAATCTAGGAAAGTCAGGGAAAGCCTCACAGTAGAAGTAAAACTTGATTTGAAATTTGAAGAATGAATATTTGGGCAGATAAGTTTGGGATTAGAAGCAAGATGAGGAAAGAAGGCATTCCCAGCAGAGAAGTCACATGTCCAAGGCAGCAAGCTATAAAATGTCACTTTGGGAAAGTCCTGGTGGCTCAAGATAGCAAGAATACAGAGATAAAGTAGAGAGTGCCCTGCTGGATAAAAAGAACCAGATTATATGGAGTGTTTTGTTTGTCATACAAAGAGTTTGGACTTTATCCTGAAAGTGATGAAAAACCACTAAGGGTTTTAAACACCAGACTACTGTGAGATTCATGCTTCAGAAAGATTAATCTTGGCATTCATTTGGAGGATATATTGAGGGGACATTAGACTAGAGATTAGAGAGACTCTTTAGGGAGTTGGTATTATAGTTTAGGTGAGAAATTAAAGCCTTAAAAAAGGAGAGAAATCAGGTTTGAGAGATTATCTTTTAAGAAGTAGACTCAGGGAGAATTAGTAATTGATTAGGTGTGAGAAATGAAAAGGGAAAACAGTTGCAATACCAGATTTCTTGTTTGAGTTACCAGATGGATAATGGTACCAAATACCAGGCTGGGGAACAGAGAGGAGTCGGTTGGGAAATAAGTTCACTTTTGAACATGTTGAATTTAGGGTGCAAGGGGGACATCCCATGAGGACCAAGCAATTTAAAATCAGCATCAGTTCATCTTCACATCCTCACCTAAGAGATGTATAGGTGGCAAAACATTTCTCCATTTTATAAACAGGGAAATTAATACAGTTATACAGATACTTTGAACTAAACATTACTTAGTGATTGATTAACTGGACTTGACAGAATTTGAACTCGGAACTCTCAAAAAGGGGTTCACGGTTCTAAGTGTACCATCATAATTTATCTGGTTTCTCTTGGACAGATCTCAAGATGAGTTTATTGTATCAGATGAAAACCCAGATGAAAGTGAAGAAGATCCACCTTCTAATGATGACAGTGACACTGATTTCTGTAGCCGGAGACTGAGGCGACACCCCTCTCGGCCAATGAGGCAAAGCAGGCGTTTGCGGAGAAAGACCCCAAAGAAAAAGTACTCTGACGACGATGAAGAGGAGGAGTCTGAAGAGAATAGTAGAGACTCTGGTAAAAATAACTAGTATCCATATCTTACCAACAACATAAATTCTTACAACTCTGGAGTGAAGAGTTCTGAAAATAAAATTCCATTGTATTGTAATATAAGTTTTCTGCTAAAACTTTTAATCCTTTTCTTATGACTCAGTAGTAACTAAATTTTTCTCATAAAGCACATCTGAGAAAATACATTCAGACTGATCTGTTAACTTCATTTATTAAATTATTTTTATTATACTTAATTATTATCAAATGCCAAATTCATTTAGGATTGTGATGAATCCTTTTGGTGCGATGTGTTTCCATGCCTAACCTCTCTCTTCATAGTGTTTCTTGGGCATCATTCTCAATAAGCTGAGAACATTTTCCTCAGATGCCCAGCTCTTGAAGAGAGAAGAATACGAAGTATCTCTAATATTTAGATCACAATCAGTGATTCAGGAGTTTTTACAAATTAGTAGTGGTTGATGTTATGATAGCTTACGCTTACCTTTGTTAACTGAATAACTAATGAGAGGCACAATAGCTAAGAGAAAAGATACACGTGCTATACATAATTGGCAAATAGGTAGCTGTCATCTTACTGGAGAAATGCCAACTCAGGCCATCCTTGTGGGCTTGTTTTGTTAATCATTCTTTCTAAACCTTTTCAGTAAGTGGTGACATCAGTGATTATTTTGTAAGCACAAGGACATTTTCTATGTCAGAAACCACAGTACAGTTATCAAAATCAGAAATTTTAACATTGATATTGTTCTTTACATTTATTTTTTCCCTAGTCCAGTATCTGATCTAGGATTACACAATGCATTTACTTCTGTCTCTCTTTTTTTGTCTCTCTTTACATTCTAAGATGTTGCAGAGCAGTTGGGGGAGGCAGGGAGGGGAAGGAGATATCGTGGGAGAGAGAGAGGAATTCATGTCTCTTTAGTCTCCTTTAATCTGGAATATTCCTTAAATTTGGTCTTTATTGACTTCAACATTTTTAAAGAATATGTACTAGTTATTTTCTAAATTGTCCCTCAGTTGAGTTTTTCTGTTTTCTTGTGATTAGACTTAGGTTATATGTTTTTGGCAGGAATACCATAGAGGTAATGTTGTGCTTCCAGGTCTCTTCACTTTATTATTTTTCCTTGTAATTAATAAGTAATTTGTGGGATGATACTTTTGGCTAGCTATTTGAAATGTTTGAAATCCATCAGAGAACAACAAGGTTGAAGCAGTAATTCAGTGGAATTTGTTAGCACTTTGAAAAACAGCTGTGACATAATGCCATAGTCTCCTTATGGCTTATTGATCAGAGATGACAAGAACAATGCTATTTAGCAGTCGTTTGAGAGTTTAAGTAGCCCTGTGCGCTTTCGAGTAGATTTTCATACCACCTGGAGAAAAGCCAAAAATATAATTCCAATTCTGTACTTCTTTGGAGCATTGTCATTAGCTTTCTTTGGTTAGAGGGTTTTGCCTCTGCAGTACATTATCAGTGTAGCCATGGTTAAGAACAGCAGATTAGCAAGAGGCAGATTCTGGTAACTGTCCACCAAGAAAAGCAGTCAGGTAGCTCTAGGTTGAATGCAATAAGGACTATTAAAAAAAGTATAAAACATTTTTTTAATCTTGAGAATTAACTGATGGTATACAATTTTGAGGTTTGGCATTAAAGACCCCCACAGATTGACTCATATTATTAAAAAGAAAAGTAAAAGAATTTTTAAAGTTATTGTTCATTTAAGAATTTTTATGAACTCTACTTATTAGCTGTACATTTTTATAACTTAAGCTAACTACATTTCTACTCAATGAACTTAAATTTTGTACTTCTTTTTCCTTTTTTTTTTTTTTTTTTTTTTTTATAGAAAGTGACTTTAGTGAGGATTTTAGTGATGATTTTGTAGAAACTCGGCGAAGGCGATCAAGGAGGAACCAGAAAAGGCAAATTAACTACAAAGAAGATTCAGAAAGTGATGGTTCCCAGAAGAGCTTACGACGTGGTAAAGAAATAAGGCGAGTTCACAAGCGCAGACTTTCCAGCTCAGAGAGTGAAGGTAAGGAATAGATCTCCTATTTACAGAAGTTTGGACAAGACAGAAATAGATGCTGTAAAGTGAACTCAGGATTGTGATTCTGTACCTTTACTTAAAAATTGATATAACCAATAGTATCTTTGAAATAAAACCTATTACTTGTGCCTGGTCACTAATTATAGTTTAAATAAACGATACTTGATAAGTTGCTAATTTTGAAGATCTCCATTGTAGTAATTACATTCTTCATTGAAACTAGTAGAGACTCAGAAAATTTTGATCTGATCAAAATTTAGTCTGCTTCTTCTTTTTTCCCCCGATTATTCATGGCCCTCATTTTGAAATAACCTCTTATGCGTCGAATAACTGAATGGTTTCAAACTAAAGTGCCTTCTGTCTCTCTCCACCTTGACTATGAGTTTCAGTTGGTAACTTTTATTTCTTAATAGCTTTAGCTGTACCCCATACTAAAAATATGGGAAAAGCTCTAAAATATGAATTTTTGATATACATTTAGTCTTTGTAGATATTCCTCAGCTCTTCCTAAGTTTATATTAAATAATCCCAACCCTCACTTCCCCCCTTTATTATATATTTAATTTACCATTGTTTATGATCTATTTTTTGAAGATTGTTTGCTTTCATAGATTAGGCATAAAATGAATTAATTTTGAGCCCATCAGGAAAGAAAGGGGAAAAAAATGTTTGGAAGTGGGAGGTTAAAAAAGAGAGGTGAACATCTTTTTGAGTGTGTATTTGTCTTCATGTATCATAAATACAAACATAAATTTGTTAATTCAGCCATTAAATATGAATATTTATTGAACTAGGCCCTATTCTGAACACTGGGAATATAACAGTGAATAAAATAACCTTCATGTAACTCTTATTTTAGTTGGGAGAAGAGAGATAATAAACAAGGTAAATGTTTATTAACATATGATATATTAGACTGAGATAAAAGAGCTGTGGAGAAAAATAAGGGAGAAAAAGTAGTTGGGAGAGTAATTGGAATTTCAGATATTGTGCTAAAGGACATCCTCCCTGAAAGACATTTGAGTGAAGTCTGGAAAGAAATGTTGGGTGTGAGTCATGCACTTATTTTAAAGGAGAGTGGTACAGGCAGGTGGAACAACAAATGTGAAGGCCTTGAGGCAAGCTGGCATGTTCATGTTCTAGGAACAGAAGGGAGTCCAGGGTTGTTGGAGCAGAGTGAGTGAGGGGAAGAATAATACGTGAAGCAAGGAGATCAAAGGGGATCGGATCATATAGAACAATAGTCAGCCAACTACAGCCCACTTGTTTGTATAAATAAACTTTTCACAAATCAAGTTTTATTGGAAGACAGCCATGCCCATTTGTTTGCATAATATCTGTGGCTGTTTTCACAAAAAGTTGGGTAGTTGTAACAGACTGTAGCATCTACCCTTTACAGGAAAAATCTGCTAACCTCTGATGAAGAGCAGCACAGTCCAGTTGAACTTTCTGCAATGGTGGAAATATTCTTCGTCTGTGCTGATCAGTTACAGTAGCCACTAGCCTCTTATGGCTATTGAGGACTTGAAATGTGGCCAGTGTGACTGGAAATAAATTTTTAATTTAATTTAATTTAAATTTAAAATAACCACAAGAGACTAGCATCTACTATATTGGATAGCACTGAATTGGTCATTGCATAGACTGCTGGACTTTATTCTGTGTGAGATGGAAAGCAATTGGAGAATTTTGAGCAAAGTATTGATATGATCTGACATATATTTTAATTTGCTGTAGTAGCTGTGTTATGAATAGATTGGTTATTGAAATAGTCCAGGTGAGAGATGATGGTGGGTAGGACTAGGGCAGTAGCAGTAAAGGGGTGAAAAGCAGTTAAATTATGAATATGTTTTTAAGGTAAACCCAACAGATTTACTGTTGGATTGGATGAGAGAAAGAAAGGAATCAAGGATGACTGAGCAATTAGAAGAATAGAGTTGCCAAAAACTAAGAGGGTGGAGACCATGATGCTACCATTTTGGGGGGGAAGTTTAGGAGCTCAGTTTTGTATACATTAGGTTTGACACACCTGTTTAGATATCCAAGTGTAGATGTTGAGTAGGCAGTTTGATACATGAGCCTAGGATTTAGTGATTGTCTAAAACAAATATGAAGCTTATCATCATATAGATATACAAACCCGTGATTGCCTAAAATGTAAGTAAAGACAAAGAAGAGAAGAAATTTAATGATTACCAAGGGCATTTAATAACAAGATGAGAGGTGGCATTGTGTTTCAGACATACAGAGTTGGGTGCCCGGTTTTGATCTTTCCGTGTCAGTATGTTTACATGATTCCCTAATTTGAGGACTAGTGGGAAGGAGTTTCTTAGTTTGTGCCAACCTATGTTCATTTAATTCAAAGACCATCAGATTTCTTCTCCTGGAAATCTTCTTTTTCCTAATATCATAGGTAAAGTAAACTGAATCATATTGGGCATTGTTACGGGACTGAGGAGAGACAGAAATCAGTCCAGTTATTGCAGGGAAGTATTTGTGTACAAGCAAGTCTGAAAGCAGAACATGGGGGTAAAAATGGGGAGGAAAAGGAGAATTACTTAAATCCATTTCTGGTTAACTGTGCCAATGGCTTGAATGTGCTGTTTATTCTAGAGAGCTATATGTCCAAGAACTCTGAAGATGGTGAGCTCAACACAGAATCAAAACGGTCAGTTCGAAAGCGGGGCCGAAGCACAGATGAGGAGGAGGAAGAGGAAGGCAAACCATCCCGCAAACGGCTACACCAGATTGAGACGGATGAAGAGGAAAGTTGTGACAATGCTCATGCAGATGCAGACCAGCCTGCCCAAGACAGACAGCCCAGGGTCCTGCCCTCAGAACAAGAAAGTACCAAGAAGCCCTACCGGATAGAAAGTGATGAGGAAGAGGACTTTGAAAATGTAAGCAAAGTGGAGAGCCCATTGGACTATAGCTTAGTGGACTTACCTTCCACCAATGGACAGAGTCCTGGCAAAGCCATTGAGAACTTGATTGGCAAGCCAGCTGAGAAGCCTCAGACCCCCAAGGACAACAGCACAGCTGGTGCAAGCCTGGCCCCCAATGGGACAAGTGGTGGGCAGGAGGCAGGGGCACCAGAAGAGGAGGAAGATGAGCTTTTGAGAGTGACTGACCTTGTTGATTATGTCTGTAACAGTGAACAGTTATAAGACTTTTTTTTCCATTTTTGTGCTAATTTATTCCACGGTAGCTCTCACACCAGCGGGCCAGTTATTAAAAGCTGTTTGATTTTTCCTAGAAAACGCCACTACAGAATGACTTTTTAGAAAAAAAATTTCAACAAACCCTGAAGTCTTTCTGTGAAGTGACCAGTTTTGAACTTTGAAGATAAATAATTGCTGTAAATTCCTTTTGATTTTCTTTTTCCAAGTTCATGGTCCTTGGTAATTTCATTCATGGAAAAAAAAAATCTTATTATAACAACAAAGATTTGTATATTTTTGACTTTATATTTCTTGAGCTCTCCTGACTTTGTGAAAAAGGGTGGATAAGAATGCATTCCAAATCTGTGAGGGCCCAAAACAGAATTTAGGGGTGGGAGAAAGCACTTGTGCTTTAGCTTTTTCATATTAAATATATATTATATTTAAACATTCATGGCATAAATGATTAACAGACTGTTTAAAAGTTCAAGTCTGTACTGTTGCAAGTTTGAAAATTGTAGGTAACATCATACATAAGTCATTTAGTAACAGCCTTCGTAAAATCAACTTGTTTACTATTGGAGATTACCACACTTAATAAAGAGACCGTGAAAGCACCATCATAAAAAAATTTTAACCTATGTTTCTGTTATAGCGGAGTTTATTGTTTTAAAAAACAAAATCATCTGAAAGGCATTTTACAGTAAAATGTATAATGATGCTTTGACAACCAGATTGTACTAGCAACAAATTTTTTTTAAAAATAGCTTTATGTAATGATGATAAGGTGGCCTCTAATATACTATGTCTGATGAAGGGGTTGTTAGTGAAATGAGTGTGATCTTAAGGCCCAGGTGGACTGTAAACTTTGCCAGTGGTATAACTCTTGTCTTCTGGCCACTTGACGTTTAAATATCTGAAATATCATTTTGGAAGAAATACATCTCTATGTAATATACATGAAGAGATGCTAAGCTGACAGTAGTATTTTAGCACATTTGAAGATGGGGAAGGGATTTTCAGGTGAATTTTAACTGGTCTATTCTTGCCCTTAGTATCTACTTCAAATTGAAGTCTACAAACAAAGCAGTTCCTTTGGGAGGTTTTTAGTTTGATTTTTAGCATGTGTGTGTGTGGGTGTGTGTATATGCGTGCGTGCGTGTATGTGAGTGTGTTGGAATTTCCTATTTGCCTGGATATATTAGCAGGTTTGAATGTAGTTTTGGCCTTTGGCCATTAGACTTCTATTAAAATTCATTAATAGTCACACAACCAACATAGAGTTGAATGAGAACCGCCAATATACTTAATAGGCAGGACATCCATTTCAAACATCTCAACACTTTAAAGAAAGATAAACCCTTTGTTTCAAGAAAAAGGGGTTTGTAACTAACTAAATATCTAACATGTAATTGACACTAAAATATGAACTTTGTCTTAGTTTCTATTACAGGTGTAAAATTTCAGGCAGAGCCATAACATTGTACAGAGTGTAGCACTTGTGATTAAAACTTGCCTATCAAATTCTGAAACCTACAACCATTACTTCTGTGAATACTTTTGCCCCGGGATTTGGGTTTTTTTGTTCCAGTGTTGTGTCTGTTGCCGGCAATGGACACACCATATCTGCTGCTGGCCCAAGGAACTTCATTAATGTTTCCTTCCAAATTAAGCATTATACGTGCTAGTCAGTGTATAGTAAAGCACTTCTCTTTTTTATTATTAAAAAGCTGGCATTAGACTTGCATTATAAATACCTCTCTAGAAACTTTATACTCCTACTTTTCCTTCCTCAACAGGTATTGTTGCCCTTAAATCTAATCTTTTGGCCTTGAAAGTTTATGTTTTTTCAGTTGTTGGTTCTTCTGTTTGTTTCGTTTTGTTTTACTTTAGTTCTGTAGTACCTGCCCATTAATATTTTTGCTTTGATTCTAGCAATGTATATGTATCTGTATAAAAAAAAAATAAAATAATGAAAGCAACCTAAAAATAGGATGCACCAGTAGCATGTGGTTCCAAGCAAGTTGTGATTTTTATTTTGAGACAGTGTTCCACTGGAACGGAGGGAAGGGCTTACATTCACAGACAGTAAAGCAGGGCTATGGAAGGAGCCACATTTACTTACAAACCCTCCTTTCTAGCTAGGTTTGTTTTATTTATTTGAAAGTCACTTAAGAATTTTAGTCTTTTTAACTATGTAAAACAGGCAGGCAATAGAAGGATTCCTACTAGTGCAAGGTAAGTTGTTCAGATGTACAGGTGGCCTTTCCTGCCACTCAATCTCCCTGTTCACCATTGTAGTCCTGCAGCTGGGTAAAGCCACTAACATGTAGAAACTCTCCCATGTGCCCTGTCTCTACCTCTGGATACACCAGCTCCTGCTTCTACCTATTATTGGTTCTACTCCTCAGTTAAGCAAGTAATCAGATGATGTATTAAATGGGTAGATAACTTATTTTAACAGGGTGCCTAATGTGAAACAAGGAGGGTTTTTTTTTTACCCTTCCGCTATAGAAAGCTGAACGTAATTTTTATCCTTGTAAAGACTGAGTATTCATTCCACTTGGCAAGTGTCCCACTGACATGGTTATACCACTGCCTGATATTTACCAAACTTGAGTAAATGTTTGTCAGCTTGATAGTGAGCATATCCCTTCTTACTTTATATTCTGATTAAACCAATTAATTATGGGTCATCTACCAAGAAGAGTCCAAGGAGCTGATACATATAAAGTGTTATTATGCAGATGGAGTGATTATATGTGATTAAATTTTGCACAGTTCAAAAAGTTCTGCTCGGGGATCAGATTTAGTCCCTCAAAGAGGCTGTATTCACTGGAATATTCACTCTGAAGATACTCTGGAGGAGTTTTAAAAAGAATACAAAATTCAGAAGAAAATAAATGTTCTGTATCCAAAGGCACGATATAGTCATTAGGAACTGGAGAAAGTATAGGAAAGCAGTAATTCCTCTACAGTTTATACCATCTTGGATCCTTGTTAGAGCACTAACCATGGATTTAGATTCACAGTAACTGCTATATAATAGAGCCCTTTAATAATTTAAACCCTTTTTTTGAAATACAAATTGGATTCCCAATATCAAATTGCTTGTCTACAGCAAATGTATTAAGGGGAGATGTAGTTTAGTATTCAGAATCTTTAGTTTGCAATTTTTGTAGAGGTTTGAAAACTAGCCAAAGTTTTACAAAGCAGAAGCTTTGAATTGAAATACATGTGGAAAGGACCCAGGCTGAAAATACAGTTTGGTTTTGTACATCTGTGCTGATGAAATAGCGGTTAGTGTAAAACATTTTCCATTTTTGGCACATTACCGCAAAATGATGGAGAGATAATGTCAAGAATAAACACGACATATTGAGGTTGGTTTTCCTGGACATCCCTTTCCAATTGGTCAAGGTTTCATATTCACAGGATAAAGGGCAGTTTAATTTAGAATAAATTCATGTCTACTGGTAATCTACTTGTTAAAAAAGTGACCTGCCGAAAAACCAAGAACTTTAAATGCTAATGAAATTGTTGAAAAAAATTTTTTAAACAAATTAATTTTAAAAGGATATTATATGCTATCTAGTTTTCACTTTTTAGTTGATAAAACCCACCCCGTAATATAACTTTGATCAAAGTTTATATAATAAGGAAAATGTGGACGTTTACTTGTTGAAATTGAGAGTTAAAGTGATGGTAAAATGCTAGCTATTTTTAAGTGGGATTGATGGAATTTGCCAGAAGGAATGCCTTTTTAGTTTCTGTCTGTGGGCATAAGAGAAGTTAACCATTTGCCAGTTTGTTCTACCATACAACTGTAAAGAACCTAACGAATCTACAAGTTTAATATTCAGAAAAAGTTGTGAACTCCTCTTCACAAACAGTAGAACTGGTCCATAATTTAAGATGTTGCCTCACACCTATAGAACAAGTATTCAAAGACTCATCCTTTTTTAAATGGAATACACACACGCGCACACATGCTTACAGATAAGTATTAGAAGAAATAAAAATGAATCCACATTAATTTCATATAAAAAGAAATAAGGCAAATAGTACAAAATTGTAACTGATTACAAAATTACAAACATTTATAGGAAGTCTAGAGAAAAATAGTTTCTCTTGTAGGTTTGACATTCTCAAAATATATTCCTGGTTCTCCAAGAAGCAGAGAATGCCAAGACTGTATATCTGTTGTAATCTACCTAGTCCCTGCCTGCTTAATACGATCCATTATTAAGGTTTCTTGAAATAAAAACCATTCCTATTTTAATCATTCCCAGTGTGTACCTGTAAACCTACCTTGGAAGTGGCAAGCTAATTGCTGGTTTTTTCATTGTTTTTATACCAATCTTGAAAGACAAGGCATTTTGCTATACATATATTTAAACTGAGTTATTGTGTTATGTGTTCACTTAATTTGTGGTCAAAATATCTCACTCCAACTTAAATTATCCCTTAACATTCTTTGAGTGCCAAGAATTGCTAAATAACTATAGCATACAGAAGATAGAGTCATTCCCAAGTAAGTACCAGAGTACTTCAAAAGGTTCATGGAAAAATAGAACTAAAAGATAATACAAACCTTTCCATGAACTACTTGAAGTGCCCTTATAAACAGTCATAAGCCAAAATATACCGAGTTTGGTATATAACCACTTTAGATTGCACACTCAACATTTTATTTATACGAACTCTCTCTTTTGGACATGTAAGCTCAATTTTTTTTTTTTTTTTCCCCCTTTTCATTTGATATTTATACCACTTTGCTCTGGGAAATGCTGTAAACCCAATTTCTGGCACACTGTAGTGGTTTCAGTTAGTGAAGATGTTTTTATTTTAATAACTTTATGTCTATCCTATACATAAGCTATATGAGGGTATAACAAATTAGTAGATGAGTAGAAACTTAAGTCCTTACACATTTTCAATGAGAAAAAACATTCCTAAAGGAACTACACTTGTGGGTTTTTTTTGCCAAATTGGTACACACCAGGAAATGTGCTAAGGACTGAGTAACCTGCCTTGTTCTTTTTGCCACTGGATGATGTTAAGTTGAGAATGGAATTGTTAACCCTAACTATATGTTTTCTTGACTTTCATCAGTTTCTAAAGAAATCTAATTTAAGTGTTTGGGGATTTCGTTTGATCTGTATTTATTGAGTTCTGGTCATAGACCAGGAGTCTGCACATCACGCTTATGGGCAGCCAGACGCAGTCATTGGGAAACTTAATGGCTTAAGACCTTCTGAATCGTTTAACTTATTTTGTATGTTGCAAAAAAAAAAAAAAAAAGTTTTATTTTGCTTGAGTCACATTTTTATAACTGTACAGCTTTTAAGGGACTGGAGGTGGAAAAATACCCTAAAATAGGATGTAGATTTTTACAATTGTGTTTATGCTAGAACATCTACAGGTGCATTATGTAATTAAACCTAAAATTGTTTTAAAACTTGTGCCATGTCTTTTTCATTCTCCTGCCCTTTAGCAGAGTTGGTGCATGTCAATACTGCTATATGGACAAGCCTTGAAATTAGACAAACAACCCATCTCCAAAGCTGTAGTGAGATCACTGCATGAAAATTACACACACACACACACACAGATACATTCATATACACACACATCTAGTTTATATTAGCTTAAATGGATTTTCAGGATCAGAACAGCTATAACAGCCCAAATTTGGCAGTTAACATATTCTTACAGTGCATGATTTTTGTGATGCCTAAGTAAGGTATTCTCAATGTTGGTCTGGTGTTCTGTTCTCTTATCAAAGTAGCTTCTTGGTAATGGTATCTGAGTTGTAGCTTGCCCAAACCTACCACAAGGTTTTATGTACACTTTGAAAGGGGGTGTCCTGTACTGGGGTGGGGTGGGGCGGGGCCTGGTTTCTTTTCAATCTGTAAAAGAAGGAAAAACTAGAGTTGCTTGATTTGGTGATTCAGTTAATTCCACAGGAATATTTGTCTGCTGAAACATGGCAGGAAGGGAAATCAGATTCAAATTTCAATTCCTTCCTTATTTGGTAAGTATTTTGAAATCTTGTAAAATTGCTGATTATAGCATAGTCTTTTATGTGGCACGTTTACCCATGTTATACTGACATTTGTGTTTAAATGCCAGCACTTTTTGTCATTTGATAATTTTGCCATTCTAATTTCTCACTTTTTTAGCACAAGTGTATTCTTGTAAAGAATTAAATTCATCTAAGTGTATCATAATTTCTGCCTTCATCCGCTGTCAGCTAATGTGGGAAGTCTTTCTTTGCTATCTTCACCTATTCAGAGGGGAAGACTGGGGATCATTATTTTCCATGTGAAGAATACAAATTCCAGATAACACTTTGTAAATGGTATATTTTAGAATTTCATTTTGATTTTAAAGTAATAGCGGAGATTCAGGGAGTGTTTTTGATCAGAACACTTCTTGGATTTTCAAACATGCTTATATGAAATGCTTTATTTTCCTATGCATTAAAAAAATTATTCCTGGAGTAGGTTCTCAGAATGCTTTATTTTGTTCCTAGGAGATGAGAGCTAAAGCAGAAGCTCCGAGATTAGCATAAAACTAACTCTTGAGGCAATCAGGACCATGCTGTTAGTCAAACAGGAAAAGCTGGAGTACTCTCTGTCACATAATAATGTACTTAATGGGTGAGGGGGGGAAAGAGATTTAAAAACTGGAAATGTGATTCCGATAACAAAGTAAATTTTGTGAATAAAAAGCAAGGGAATTCCTGGTAGCTTAAAGCTTCAGGGGTTAACTGCAGTGTACGAACACCTACCGTGTTAGAATGGCAGTGCATAGTTGTTCAAATACAATATTCCTTGTAAGTGACAACCAAAATATGTTGTGGCTGGTGCCAATATTTTTGTTAATGAAATGTTCAATGTCTCACTACAGTCTGATCAGAACTGTTGGTGTTATAAGCCAGGCCCAAAGCCATTTTATAGCTATTGGCCTAATTGTGTAACTTCTTTCAAAATGTTTTCTTATAATACTTTTGTCATTTCTTTCAATTAATACATGTCAATTGTCATAATAAAAAAATGTAAATAATTTGATGTATTTAGCACGATGTGTTTGCAAACTTAATTTATTTTAAATTTTATGGCACATGGAAAGCTAAGAATTTTCTATAATACTTCATGAAGGTTAAAACATTTTTTATCCCAGGAACAGATGAATTGTTTTCTTTCTGTCTAGAAAGTAAATCTGCAAGTGCATCAGTTTCAACAAAACAATTTTTAAGGCTATTTGCCAAGTAGGTATATATACATATTAGAAAATTATTCTTGATTTCTATCCTTAGCCTCTGGAGAACTGATACATTAAAGAGGCCATAGACTTGTCTGTGTGGTCCCATGGAGGCACAGAATTCAACCAAAGAGCCGAAGCCACAGGCAAAAGTTTTCAGTTCATTCTTTTGCATGTTTGTCCCAGCACCATTTACTGAAAAGACTATTCTTTCCTCCATTGTTATCTTGGTATCATTGTCAAAAATCAATTGACCATACCATGACAGCCCACCATTTATATAAGAAAGAAGAAAAATCAATTGACCAAAAATGTATGGTTTTAATTCTGGATTCTCAATTTGATTCCATTGATCTATGTTTATCCTTATGCCAGTACTACACAGTCTTGATCACTGTAGCTTAGTAGTATGTTTTGGAAACAGGAAATATGAGTCTTCCAACTTTGCTCCTTTTTTTATTCAAGGCTGTTTTGACTATTCTGGGTACCTTGATGTCTTGTCCATTTTGTGTTGCTATAACAGAATACATGAAACTGGGTAATTTTTTTTTTTTCCTTTTTGTCTCTTTTTTCGTGACTGGCAACGGATTGCAACCCTCAGTGTCGCCCCCGTACCGGACCGGGACCGGCAACGGGATCGCAACCCTCGGTGTTGCTCCTGCACCTCGCTCAGCCAGTGAGCGGCCAGTCTGTATGTGGGATCCGAACCCTCGGCGGGAGCGCCACCGCACTTCCCAAGCGGCGCACTGTAGCAGTGCGCCACCGGGCCGGCCAGAAACTGGGTAATTTTTAAAAAACAGGTTTATTTGACTTACAATTCAGGGACAGCTGTATCTGTTGGGACCTCAGGCTCTTTCTACTCATGGTGGAAGGCAACAGGCAGCTGGCGGATACAAGCAGATCACATGGCGAGAGGAAGCAAGGGGTAGGGGAGGTGCAAGCGTCTTTTATTCAACCAGCTCTCATAGAAACTAACAGAGTGAGATCTTACTCAGGCCCCCCTCCCCCAGGGACAGCATTAATCCATTCATGAGGGATCCGCACCCATGACTCAAACAGCACTGCTCCCAGCACTGCCACATTGGGGATCAGATTTCCACATAAGTTTTGGCAGGGACAACACATCCAATCTCTATCACTTGAATTTTCATGTGAATTTTAGGTTCGGTTTGCCAATTTCTTGAAAAAGGCAGTTAGATACAGACTGCATTAAATCTGTAGATCATTTGGGGGAATACAGGCTTAACAATATTGTTTTCCATCAATGAACTTAAGATACCTTTCCTTTTATTTTAGGTCTTTTTATTAGTCTGTTTATGTTGCTTATAACAAAATATGTGGAACTGGGTAATTTATAAGAAAACAAAATTTATTGCTTACAGTTTCTGAGGCTGGGAAGTCCAAAGTCCATCTGGTGATGGCATCAGTGACCCAGGGGTCTCACATTGCAAGATGGTGGAAGCAAAGAGAGTGGAGAGAGACTCTCCTATTTTAAAGCCCTCAGAACCACGCCCCTCACCACCATTTTTAATCCACTGATTACTGCATGGTCCTAAAACCAAATCACCTCTTCAAGGCCCCACCTTACAATTACCATAATAGGAGTTCCCACCCTGTAACAGTCACAGTGGGGGCTAAGTTTCTAATACATAAAACTTGGGGGATACAATTCAAGCATCACTGGAATTTGGAGGGACAGAATTCAATCCACTACATTCCGCCCCTAGCCCCCCAAAACTCATGTCCTTTTCACCTGCAAATACATTCATTTCATCCCCAAAGTTTTTTTTTTTTTTTAAAAGATGACCAGTAAGGGGATCTTAACCCTTGACTTGGTGTTGTCAGCACCACGCTCACCCAGTGAGCAAACCGGCCATCCCTATATGGGATCCAAACCCGTGGCCTTGGTGTGATCAGCACCACACTCTCCCGAGTGAGCCACGGGCCGGCCCCATCCCCAAAGTCTTAATTTGTCTCAACTCAAAAGTCCAAAGTTCGGGGCCAGCCCAGTGGCACACTGGATAGTGCGCCGCTTGGGAAGCGCGGCGGCGCTCCCGTCCGAGGGTTCGGATCCCACGTATGGACCGGCTCCCGCTCACTGGCTGAGCGAGGCGCGGGAGCAGCGCCGAGGCTTGTGATCCCATCGCCGGTCCCCGGTCCGGTACGGGGGCAACACTGAGGGTTGCGATCCGTTGCCGGACACGGAAAAAAAAAAAAAGTCCAAAGTTCAAAGTCCCATCTGTGAAATCAGTACAAGTTATCTACTTCCAAGATGCAATGGTGGGACAAACATAGGGTACATATTCCCATTCCAAAAGTGAGAAATAGGCCAAAAGAAAGCTGTAACAGGTCCCAAACAAGTCTGAAACCCAGCAGGGCAGGCATTAAATGTCAAAACTGGTGAATCATGTACCTTGATTCCATGTTCAACCTCCTCTGCACACTGGTGTGGGGGTTAGGTCCCCAAGTCCTCTAGCAGCTCCACTCCCATGGCTTTCCAGGTCTCAGGTGATGCTTTAGCTCTCTCAGGCTGGCGTTGCATGTTGGTAGTTCCACAGATCTGGGGTCTCCATGGCGGTCCCGCTTTCACACCTCCACTAGGCATGGCACTGATGGGTTTTCTCTACTGCAACTCCAACCCCATGTTTCCACTCGGCATTGCTCTAGTGAAGGTTGTCTGTGGTGACTCTGTCCCTGCAACAGATCTCTTCCTGGGCCCCCAGATTTTTCCATACATCCTTTGAAATCAGGGTGGAGGCTCTCAAGCCTCCACAGCTCTGGCATTCTGCCACCCTGAAGACTTAACACCACTTGGATGCCACTAAGGCTTCCAGCTTGTATCTTCAAACCGTGTGGGTCCAACCACACCTGGGGCCAATTTAGTTATGGTTGCATCAGCCAAAGCAGCTGGGGTACTGGTGCTGGAGGCAGCTTCCCGAGGTGTCCCTGAGCAGTGAGCACGTGTAGGGCACCTCAGGTCTGTTCCCCAAGACCATTCTGTCTCCCAAGGCCTTTGGGCCTGAAATGGAAGGGTTGGCCCCAGAGGCTTCTGCAATGCTGTCAGGGCTTTTTTTTACCCCTTCTCGTGACAATCCCTTTCTTTTGAGTTAATCTTCTTAGTACCATTGAATTTTTCTTCTGAAAATGCTCTCTGCTTCTCCACCACATGGTCAGGCTGCAGATTTTCTAAATCTTTACACTCTGCTTTCCTTTTAAATTCTGGCTTTATGTTATGCCTTTGCCACCATAACTCAGCGTAGGCTGTTGCAAGTAGCCATGCAGCTTCCTTAATGTTTTGCTGCTTAGAAATTTCTTCCACCAGATACTCTGGTTCACTACTCCTAAGTTCCAACTTCAACAAAGTCCTAGGGCCTGGACACAATGCAGCCAAGTTCCTTGCCAGTTCACAACACGGGTGATCTTTGCCCCATTTTCCAATAAATTCCTTCCTCTTTCTATCTGAGACCTCCTTAGAATGGTCTTTACAGTCCATATTTCTATCCCATTTTCCAATAAATTCCTTCCGATCTTTGCCCCATTTTCCAATAAATTCCTTCCTCTTTCTATCTGAGACCTCCTTAGAATGGTCTTTACAGTCCATATTTCTATCAGCATTCTGCTTGTCACCACATAACCAGTCCCTAAGACATTCTAAACTTTTCCTTGTCTTTTTGTCTTCTTCTGAGTCCTCCAAACTCCTCCAACTTCTCCTCAATACCCAGCTCCAAAGCAGTTTCCATATTTTCCAGTATCTGTTATAAGCAACATCCCACTTTTGGTACCAATTTCCTGTATTAGTCTGTTTATGTTGCTTATAACAAAATACGTGGAACTGGGTAATTTATAAGAAAACAAAATTTATTGCTTGCAGTTTCTGAGGCTGGGAAGTCCAAAGTCCATCTGGTGGTGGCAACAGTGACCCAGGGGTCTCACATTGCAAGGTGAGAGAACAGAGAGAGACTCTCCTCTTCTTTTAAAGCCCTCAGAACCATGCCCCTCACCACCATTTTTAACCCATTGATTACTGCATGGTCCTAAAACCCAATCACCTCTTCAAGGCCCCACCTTACAATTACCATAATAAGATTTCCCACCCTCTTAACAGTCTCAGTGGGGGCTAAGTTTCTAATACATAAAACTTGGGGGATACAATTCAAGCTTCATTGAGTTTTGGGGGGACATAATTCAATCTTTTCCAAAATGTTTTATAGTTTTCCATTTACAAGTTTTGTACTTCTTTTGTTAAATTTATTCCTATGTATTTTATTCTTTTTGATGGTATTGTAAATCAAATTGTTTTTCTTATTTTATTTTTGGATTTCTCACTGCTAGTGTACAGAAATACAATTGACTTTTTTTTTTCCCTTTTTTTTTTTTTTTTTTTTGTCTTTTTTTGTGACCGGCAACGGATCGCAACCCTCAGTGTCGCGCCCGTACCGGACCGGGACCGGCAACGGGATCGCAACCCTTGGTATTGCGCCCGCACCTCGCTCAGCCAGTGAGAGGGAACCGGTCTGTATGTGGGATCCGAACCCTCTGTTGGTGCGCCGCCGCGCTCCCAGGCGGCGCACTGTAGCAGTGCGCCACCGGGCCGGCCCTACAATTGACT
>NW_007726126.1:247705-251307 GCF_000696425.1 Galeopterus variegatus | reverse complement strand
TTTTTTTTTTTTTTTTTTTTTTTGGTTTTTCCCCGCTTGGGTACAAAAAAAAAAATGGCTTTTTTTTTCCCTTTTTTTTTTTTTTCCTTTTTGTCTTTTTTCGTGTCCGGCAACGGATCGCAACCCTCAGTGTTGCGCCCGTACCGGACCGGGACCGGCAACGGGATCGCAACCCTTGGTATTGCGCCCGCACCTCGCTCAGCCAGTGAGAGGGAACCGGTCTGTATGTGGGATCCGAACCCTCGGTGGGAGCGCCGCCGCGCTCCCAAGCGGCGCACTGTAGCAGTGCGCCACCGGGCCGGCCCTACAATTGACTTTTTACCTAGGAATAAACTTAACCATGGAGGTGAAAGCCTTGTACACTGAAAACTACAAGATGTTGCAGAAAAGTTGGACACAAATAAATGGAAGACATTCTATGTTCATGGATCGGAAAGCTTAATATTGTTAAGATGTCAATACTACCCAAAGTGATTTACAAATTCAATGAAGTCCCTATCAAAATCCCAATGGCATTTTTTGCAGAAATAGAAAAATTCACCCTAAAATTTACATGTAATCCCAAGGGACTCTGAATAGCCAAAACAATCTTGAAAAAGAACAAAGTTGGAGGACTCATACTTCTTGATTTCAAATCTTACTACAAAGCCACAGTAATCAAAACAGTGTGGCACTGGCATAAAGATAGACATATAGACCAATGGAATAGAATAGAGGGCTCAGAAATAAACCCTTACCTAAATGGTCAAATGATTTTCAACAAGGGTGCCAAGACCACTCAATGGGGAAAAGACAGTTTTGGGTAAACTGGACATCCACATGCAAAGAATGAAGTTAGACCCCTACCTTATGCCATATGCAGAAAATGAACTCAAAATGGATCAAAGACCAAAATTCCAAACCCCCAGAAGGAAATCACTTGTTCAGCATAAACCACATTGGTTGTACAAATAATTTAAGCATAGTAAGCCACTCTTACTAGGTAAGGTAGCAGCAACCCTCTCAAAATCAAAATTCCCAGGCAGTAGTAAAGGCCAACCTAATAAGCAGGCCCCTTCTATGGATAACTATTCTTAGGCCTCGTATGATAACTGTTTTCTGCACAATCCATCCCTTTGGCTCTTGTCTAAGGTATCCTTAGAGCAAAATTATCAGTAGGGCTCCATACAGCAGGGTGAGACCAAACCATAATACTGACTTCAGTTACCCTCTTCAGGGGTTCTGAACTAAATTGAAGCTGACCTGAATGCCTCCTTCCAGGGCTGAGGCAGTGTTGTGATACTGATAGGGTACATGTACGAGAAAAATACATTCCCATTGACAGTACATGGTACCTCTGGAAACAAAGTTTGCAATCATTAAGGCACTTCAAACAGTACATAAGTTAGGCAGTACAGGTTAACAGGGCCCCCCTGTGGCCTCCCACCATGGGCCTCTAGCCCTAGGGTTCCCAGTTCATTCTGAAATAATTTAGTTCGATTCTTGGTTTCAGAAGTACTGAAGTCAGTTCCAAACAGTTTTGCTTGTCCATGACATCAATTCATCAGTCTCATGAGTGTGGATGACATCTGTAAGAGTTCTGTATGGAAAGTACAGGGGCTAGGGCCATCCTTGCTGTCTCACAGTCAGTTCTATCAGTTGTGACCACAGGCTCAGGAGTCAGTTTGAATTAAAGGTGTTCAAAGCAGCTTGGAAAGGCAGCATGGGAGGTTTTTGTTCAAGAAGAAGGGAAAGCTTCCAGAAACAGTTCTGAAAAACAAGATCATTAATCCCCTTCTCACCACCCCACTATCCCCCCATGCTTCTCTAGGTGCCAGAGCTTTGTTATTCCCCATTGCTACAAAATCAGTGTGTTCCATTCAGTTATCAAAACCTTACATTTTTTCCTCCCATACTCTTACCCCCACCTCTTATCTGGAAGGGTTGTATGCAAGAGGGAACAACAGAATTTTCACAGAAAAATATTTTTATACAACTTAACCAGAAAGTCACATCATGTTCAGAAGTTGGTCAGGACAACATCCTGAAGTATCACGCATTTTCAAAATTGTTTTACATAATCTCTTATCCCTTTCGTCTTGATTATTTTCCAGTGAGCATCCCAGAAAAGCCTAGCCTTTCTGGAGACAGTTGCATTTAACAATGAAACTGCACTTAAGTTTGTGTACCAAAAGAAAGATGAGAGAAGTACAGTCAGGGTATCAGTCCACTGCTGCAAACTGTAAGTAATTCAGGAAGTCAAGCACAAGTCCACAGTAGTGAAATATTTCTGAGAAGGGGTCAAGAGTCTGATTTGTCAGAGGGGAGGAGGGGTCACACTCCTTGTGATGTGCCCTCCCCCAACCTGCAGCTTTTGGCAGGAATCACAAGTTAGTAATGCAATCAGTGTCTGCATACAAAACACAGACATGATGAGCAGTTCAATTTCAGATGTTCCCATCAGAGAATAAGCACTTTCCCGTAGGTATCTGCAAGTGACCCAGATGAACCAGCCAGTATCCACGATGTTTTCACAGTTTATGGCCCACAAAGGGGTGTCCTAAATCTACAATGTTCCCTGAGTGGAGGAGCTATTTTTGAGCTTATGTCTGCTTTCAGTTGAGCACAGCTCCTGTTGAGGCTAAAAGAGCCCACAGCAGACAGTATCTGGTTTTAACACAGTCAGGTCCCAGCGATTAGGATCTGTGAATTCAGGATGACATAAAAGCCAGTACCTTTTCTTTAGCACCAGCAAAGTCAATATGCTTCAGGACCAGAAAACTGTGTTGCAAATCTAAGTGACAAGCAAGACTTTATTGGGCCCTTTTTGTCTTGTCTTGTAGTCCAAATTGACCCACTTAAAAATATGCACATCAGGCTAGAAAATCATCTGTCTCTTAAGAGTCATATCTAATTTCATAAGAGCTCATTACCAAATTAAAAACTGCTTTTGAAAACTCCAATTCAGTATCACTATTTGGAGATTGCCTGTCTTTTCATGTCTCCCTTTTTCCTGAAGCTCCAATAAATAAAAACCATAGTAAAAACCAACAGTTATAGAGATGGAGTATTGTTCTGTTTCCAATTCTCAGTGAGCTTAAATTCTAATGTGCCTCCAAAAGCATGGAAATTCTATTTCACTAACACATTTTCTTTGCAGCTTTTCCTCTAGCATTTATGAAATAACAAGCATATCACATTTTATGTCAATTTTTATACATCCAGATGCAATAGCCACAAAATAAGAAGCCATATTGTTTATACCCTATTTTTCCCTTCATTGTGAAACTCTAGTAGTAAATTCAGCACTTACAGGGTTAACATTAGAGCTGCCAGGGAAGATCCTGGCTGGAACACACGGAGTGGGGTTGGAGGGTCTGCTGCAGCAATGGCACATCTAAGTTAAAGAAGGAGTTGGAGGGCCGGCCCGGTGGCGCACTTGGTAGAGTGCGGCGCTTGGGAGCGCGGCGGCACTCCTGCCAAGGGTTCGGATCCCATATAGAGACCGGTCGGCTCACTGGTTGATCGCGGTGCGGGCACAACACCGAGGGTTGCGATCCCGTTGCCGGTCACGAAAAAAGACAAAAAGGAAAAAAAAAAAAAAAAAAAAAAAAAAAAGGGGG
>NW_007726126.1:243899-247561 GCF_000696425.1 Galeopterus variegatus | reverse complement strand
AAAAAAAAAAAAAAAAAAAAAAAAAAAAAAAAAAAAAAAGAAGGAGTTGGAGTGATTTTCTCTTTTCCCCCCCTCCGGTCGTCTAAAATTTTGCTCCAGCCCTTGGCACTAATTTAACCTTTTTCCCTGCCCCCACTTTAGCCAGAACAGCCAAAAGCAGCCAGGAAATCCAGTGAGCCAATTCTCTTGGAGTTGGATCTATCATTTAAAAATTCCACAGATAACTTTCACTCCTCACAGCACACAGCAGCCTCAGCTGGTATATCATACCATAGATGATTCCATGCCACCCAGTTCAGATTCCCCTACTGGCCAACCACAAAACAAACAAACAAAAAACATAGCCACTCAGGCACCAAAAGTTCATCATACCCCATCTTTTCATCCTTCCTTTTCCTAAACAATGCTTTGGCCACATTTCATTGAGTTACTGTCAGTCTAGCAAATCCCAATTTTTGACACCTACTGCATCAGGATCCTCAATACAACTCTCAGGATCAATGATTCCCTAGGAGGCCTCATAGGACTGAAAATATAGTCATACTCATGCTATTTGTATTATTATAGTGAAAAGATACAAAGCAGGGGCCGGCCCGTGGCTCACTCGGGAAAGTGTGGTGCTGATAACACCAAGGCCGCAGGTTCGGATCCCATATAGGGATGGCTGGTTGCTCACTTTGGTGAGCGTGGTGCTGACAACACCAATCCAAGGGTTAAGATCCCCTTACCAGTCATCTTTAAAAAAAAAAAAAAAAAAGATACAAAGCAACATCAACAAAGGGAAATAGTGCACGGGGTGCAATCAAAGTCCAGAGGAAACCAGGCACAAGGGCCCTCTTCCAGTGGGGTCACACAGAATGAGCTGTTAGTACCCCCAGCAACAAGTTATGACATGTACGAAATGTAGTGTAGTACAAAGTTCATTATAGATTCAATGCCTGGTCATATAGGTACCCTTGGCCTAGTCCATACTAGAATTCCAGACTCCCACGATGAAAGCAGGAATTCTGCTACTATGTTCTGAATGTGTCCCCATTATATTCATGTATAAACTTAATCGCCAACGTGATAGTATTAAGACGGGAGGAGCCTTTTGGAGATAATTAAGTCATGAAGGCAGAACCCTCATTAATGAGATTAATGACCTTATAAAAGAGGTATGAGGGAACTGTTTGTCCCTTTTGCCCTTCTGCCATGTGATACAGCAACAAGGTACCTTCTTGGAAGCAGGCAGTGCCAGCCCTCATCAGACAATGAACCTGCCAGCACCTTGATCTTGGACTTCCTAGGCTCCACAACTATGAGAAATAAATTTCTATTGTTTATAAATAGGCATAATAACAGCTACCCTGCCTACCTCACAGAATTACTGTAAAGATGAAAGAAGATAATGGGTGAGAAAAGCATTTTTTTAAAAGTAAAACTCTGTACGAATGTGAGATTGATCAAGTGCCTACTGATTATGTTATTCACAAGAATTTATATAAAATGCAGAAGGCACGGGCCGGCCCGTGGCTCACTCGGGAGAGTGCGGTGCTGATAACACCAAGGCCCCGGGTTCGGATCCCATATAGGGATGGCCGGTTCGGTCACTGGGTGAGCGTGGTGCTGACAACACCAAGTCAAGGGTTAAGATCACCTTACCGGTCATCTTTATAAAAAAAAAAAAAAAATGCAGAAGGCACAATTCCTCCCTTCCTTTAAATTTTTGGTGACATGCCCTGGTTTGCTTTGACATATATTTGCTTAAGTGCCTTCTCTGAGCCTGACACTAACAGATGCTTGAAGACCTCCTTTCCTTTATTTATAAACTTGGACAAAATGTTTCACCTAACAGTGGTCATTTTTAAAAAATGACACAATGAAAACTAGGTCAAGTGGATATGAAATTATTATACTTGTTTTAGCCAATTTTCTCCCAGTATTATGTAGGGGATTTCATTTCCGACCAAAGCACTGGCTGCTTTGATAAATAGTGAGCCACGTATAGATGTCCTTTGGGAAACCTCAAACTTGTTAGTTCCCAAATTAGATTTTTTTTAGCTACTCAAAACTTCCTCCTCCTCTTGAGTTCTCCAACTTGGAGAAATGAGCCAGCAGCCACTGAATCACTTAAGCTGGAAATTCGGAAATAATCTTTGTTTCATTCATTCTCGTCTTCACCTTCACAACCATCTTCCCCGCAATCTATCTCAAAATTCTGAGGATTTTACCTTTAGAATAGCTGTAGAATGTGTCCCCTTCTCCATCCTTACTGCCACTTTCTCATCTATATTATGGCAACAACTAATACCTTAATACTCTTCCTGTGCCCTCCTCCAGTCTGACTACCAAAAAACTAATCCAGTTTAGAAATCTAACACTACCCTAACTGTTGGGAAGACAAAAATAAAACTACCACACATGTCCCGTCCTCCAGCCTCAACAGTCTTCCCGCATAGGTTATCATTATACTAATTTTACAGGCAAGAAAAGCGGAGCCTAGAGAGACTGACTTACGGTTTCTCACGGCCAAACTCTTGCTCTTGAGTTTAATGCCTCAGGTCTCTTACCTGTAAAACTAGGTCAATAATAGTAACTTGTTCATATATTTGTAGTAAAGACACTTTTATGACTATTTTCTAAGTCTTTATTGATCTTACTACTTTGCTCTTGAGTGCCTGGTTCCAAATCTGGTGGATTCACTCTTTTCCCTTCGTCGCCCCATCTCTTTACTGATGCCAGCTCTTCACCCTGCGTTAATTACCTCCTTGTGCTCGTTTGCCCGCCCGACACGGGGGGATACGTGGTTCTTGCACTAGGGCGGTGTCAGGACCCAGACTGATGTCTGGTGCACGGCTGGGTAAACCTGAGATGTGAACAGGCCTGGGTGAAGCGGGAGCAGGCGAGAAGAATCGTGAAGCGAGTTGAAAGACCTCTGACCTCTAGATGATGTGGTCTCTACTTCCTGTGCATCCTCAGGCAGGGACTCCAGGTCTCAGACCTTTGTTTTTTCTCTTGTAGAAAAAGGAATATTAATATTTCTTGTGCTTCTTCTCTCACTACGATGCTTGAAATTGGATCTTGAAATAGCACGTCCCGGAGAACACTCGGTTATTCGAGCCTAGAGTCTCGGAAATGGCGAAGGAGAGCGTGGGGACAGGTGTCACGTGACAAACTCGGCCAGATCTTCGCAAACTTCGGAGGGCATTTCCTAGAACGTCTCGTCTCTATGGTCGATGGCGCGCTCAAATTCCCCTGCACAATTGGTTGTTCTTCCGGGGCGATTACCGCCTCTTCCGGGGCGGGCTGCAACGAGTTGAGATTGCTCAGCTCCTCCGGCCCTGATCTTCTACGCTCTCTGATGCAATGAGCTTCCTCAAAATTTTCCCGCCGCCCGGGCCGGCTGAGGGGCTCCGGCAGCAGCAGCCAGACACCGAGGCTGTGCTGAACGGAAAGGGCCTCGGCACCGGCACCCTTTACATCGCTGAGAGGTAGGGTCCGTGTTCCCAGCGCTGGCCTCCTGCGCGCCGCCTTCCTCCTTGCTAGGCGATTCGAAGGAGCTGGGAGTTGCTGGGAGGGGGAGCGCGTGCTCTTCGTCGCCTCCGGGATGTCTCTGTCGGGACGAAATCAATGATTGTTCTCGCATCCCGCCTCGCACTCCCCCCCCCCCCCCCCCCCCC
>NW_007726126.1:231541-243183 GCF_000696425.1 Galeopterus variegatus | reverse complement strand
CCCCCCCCCCCCCCCCCCCCCCCCCCCCCCCCCCCCCCCGGAGACTTCCTTTCTCTCATCTTCAGCTGGAATTTTCCCTCAGGGACTGTGCTCCTTCCTGGAGGTCTAGCGCGTGCGTTGTTGACGGTCTAGTTTTAAGGTGTCAGTTTCCAGACCCTGAGTGTCTTCGATGTTCCTGTCTTTCCGGATGAACAGGTGCAGGAGGTGTTGCCCTGCTCAGGATATATAGGTTTAGAGCAGATTGTGGAGGATTTCGAAAGTTTGTTTTAGGAGTGTAGGTTTTCTTTTGTAGATGAGGGTGGAGAGAGGAACATTCTCAACCCCATGCCGGCTGGGGTCCTATCCACAGGTACCTGACTTCCGTTTGGGGGTTCTGGAAGGAATTGCCCTTTTATTTGGCCACTTGGAGCACTCTTACTTACACAGTCTTAAATATTACGGTTGTAGAACTGAGATCCCTGTTTCCTTGACATGCGGTCCCTTCATCTTCAAGCCAACAGTGAACATTGCGTCCTTCTTGTCCGTCTTTTCTCTCTGCCTTCCTTTTCTGCTATATCACTTTTGTCTACAACCAGAGAAAATTCTCTGCTTTTAAGAGCTCATGTGATTACATTGGCCCCACCTAGCTAATCTAGGATAATCTCCCTATTTTACTGTCAACTGATTAATAACTATAATTACATGTACAAAGCCCCTTTTCCCATGTAACAACGTATTCACAGGCATGACACCAGGAGATGAAGGTCATAGATGCCAAAATTCTGCCTACTACAGGGTCCAGGGCACAAAAAAACTGTAAAGAACCCCTGCCTTTTAGTGAAATTTAGACATTGAACGAATCTTAGGCTTTTTGGCTAGTCACTGAGATTGGAAATATGGATGGGAGGAAAAGCAAGTTTGGTGTGACGGGCAGACAGTGAGCTTGGTCAGGACATGTGTGGAGTAGTTGGACATATAAGTGTGGTAGAGATTTGGAAGTCATTAGAGTAAGTATTAGCATATATTCATGGAATGGATTAGATACCCCAGGAAAGAAGAGGGCTAAAGGTACAATCTTGGAGGGCCGGCCCGTGGCGCACTCGGGAGAGTGCGGCGCTGGGAGCGCAGCGATGCTCCCGTCGCAGGTTCGGATCCTATATAGGAATGGCCGGTGCGCTCACTGGCTGAGCGCGGTGCGAGCAACACCGCACCAAGGATTGTGATCCCCTTGCCAGTCACCAAAAAAAAAAAAAAAGAAGAAGAAAAAAAAAAATAAAGGTACAATCTTGGAAATACCTCTATGTTAGGAGGTGGGTCATGGAAGAAGAGACTTGACAACAGAGGAAGGAGCAGTCAAATAACAAAATCTGAAAATCATCTATTAGGTTGACAAGGAAATCTTTGATCTTGGGGAGAGTAGTTTTTTTAAGTGGTGGAAGGTGGAGCATTCGGATATTCTTAGTTTCTACACAATTCTTTTTCCTTCATGGCATCTCTGAATATTGGCGCTTTTTTCTATAATATAACCCCTTTTGGGGGGACAGTCCTGTGTTTGTTTTTGCATTTTAAAGAAAAGTTGCAAGTGTCATGAATTAATACCCACATACTCTTCACAAGATTCACTAATTAACATTTTGCCATATTTATCTTTTTTTTTTCTGAGCCATTTGAGAGTTGCAGACATGTTTTCACTTCACCTGTAAATACTTTAGCATATATCTCCAAAGAACTAGGACATTATCCTGTATTATCACAATACAATTATCATACTCAGGAAGTATAACTCCTTTTAAGTACTTACGTGTTTTATTTTTATTTTTTTTATTTATTTATTTTTTTAAAAGGTGACCGGTAAGGGGATCTCAACCCTTGGCTTGGTGATGTCAGCACCACGCTCAGCCAGTGAGCAAACTGGCCATTCCTGTATAGGATCCAAACCTGTGGCCTTGGTGTTATCAGCACCACACTCTACCGAGTGAGCCACAGGCCGGCCTCATGTTTTATTTTTAAAAATTCTTATCTATTTTAGTTTTTCGCTAACAAATCTCTTACATTTCTTTTTTTTTTTTTTCCTTTTTGTCTTTTTTCATGTCCGGCAACGGATCGCAACCCTCAGTGTCGTGCCCGTACCGGACCTGGACCGGCAACGGGACCGCAACCCTCAGTGCTGCACCCGCACCCCGCTCAGCCAGTGAGCAGGAACCGGTCTGTATGTGGGATCCGAACCCTCGGCGGGAGCGCCACCGCACTCCCAACCGGCGCACTGTAGCAGTGCGCCACCGGGCCGGCCCTCTTAATTTCTTTTTAAGAAACTTTTTTTTTTGTAAGATATACACACAAAAAAGATTATGTTATATATGTATGGTTAAAAGAATTATAATTAAAACAATACCTGTGTATTCACTCTCCAGGTTAAGAAGACTATTACCAGTACTTGGACAGTTTTATTCATCCCTCTTTACTCATTGTTAGCCTCACCTCCTTGGTCTCTTCCCCCCCTTTTTTCTCACCTAGCATTTCCAAGTCATGATAGAATTAAGGTCTCAACAAACCAGGAAGGCTTCCTGGAGGATGTGATGAGTGACTAACAGCCAGGTGAATGGGGTGGACTTAGGAGGAAGTTGTCTGACTAGAAAAACAAGATGCTCAGAGACAACAGTGAGAAACAATATTTTGTGTGCCAGGATATATGTGTGTGTGTATTTTACGTATATATAGAGAGACAGTCTAGCAGTTCTTCACCTGAGGGAATGAGGGAGAAAGAGTGAAGAGAGAAAATAAAACTGGAGAAGGAGCCTGTCTTGAGCTTGGCTTTATAGCCCTTAGGCTTTGGGGAGACTATTAGGGTTTTAGGCAAAGAGGGAAAGTGTCAGATTTGGTTTTAGGTAACTAACTTCTCAGATGTGTATCAAGAGATTTAGAACTCTCAGGTCTATTTTCAGAGCTTAGTTTTCATAGGAAGTTGGCTTTTTATTCAAATAAGGAAGGTACAGAGACATGAATAATTTAAAATAGTTTAAAATAGGGAAAATAAAATAAGTAATTAAAGTAGGTAATTTAAACCTAGAAATAGGTCCGGCCTGTGGCTCACTCGGTAGAGTGCGGTGCTGATAACACCAAAGCCACGGGTTTGGATCCCATATAGGGATGGCCAGTTTGCTCACTGGCTGAGCGTGGTGCTGACAACACCAAGTCGAGGGTTAAGATCCCCTTACCGGTCATCTTTAAAATAAATAAATAAATAAATAAACCTAGAAATAATGCTTTTTTGTATCTCATTCCAAAATTAATTTTAAACCACATAAGCCAACCCAAATTCAAGACCTCTTTTACCTTCCTGTCCTGTTTTTCACCCCATACCTGGAATAAAAGACATTGATCATACTTGTGTTAAAGCATTAGAGTGAGAGTTTAGCAAAACATTTTTTCTACATGTTTACTGGATTTCTTTTCTTTTTTTTTTTTTTTTTTTTTTTAAGATGACCGGTAAGGGGATCTCAACCCTTGGCTTGGTGTTGTCAGCACCACGCTCAGCCAGCGAGCAAACCGGCCATCCCTATACAAGATCCGAACCCATGGCCTTGGTGTTATCAGCACTGCACTCTACCAAGTGAGCCACGGGCCGGCCTTACTGGATTTCTAATTCTTGTCTTTCCCTTTTGTGACTCATGGTTAATTAGATATTTTGGTTTTTAAGGGCTTTTCTTTTTTTTTTTTTTTGTCTTTTTCCATGTCCGGCAACGGATCGCAACTCTCAGTGTCGCCCCCGTACTGGACTGGGACGGCAACGGGATCGCAACCCTCGGTGTTGCCCCCGCGCCTCGCTCTGCCAGTGAGCGGGAACCGGTCTGTATGTGGGATCCGAACCCTTGGCGGGAGCGCCGCCGCGCTTCCTAAGCAGCGCACCAGCGCAGTGCGCCACCGGGCCGGCCCTTTAAGGGCTTTTCTTGTAGAATGTATAGAAAGGGAAATAAAAATAAAAACTTCATTATCAAGTAAGTGTTACTTTCAAGTATAGAACTTGCTTCTGTCCTGTAGAGTGCAGAATCCATTTCCATGTACAGTATACAATTATGAGAGCTCCATAGGAAATATTGTGCTGAGGCAGCATGTGTGTTCTGTCAGCAGTAAGGAACTACAGAGTAATTATTATGTGCTTAAAGTAAAGGCCATAATTTGATAGGCACTGATTCTATGTTTAGATTTCAATTTTTCCATCTCTCAATTGAGTCATTAAAGTTTTGTAGCTCTGGATATTTGAAATTATTTTGGGCACCCAAATTTGGGATGTTTATTTCTGAATTGTGATAATACCAGGAGATTTTTGAGGTGAGAAAAAGGCAGTTTATTTGTTTTAAAGTATGGTTTTAGTAGGGGACTGGCGATACTTGAGCACTATTTCATCTCCACGTTAACAGGAAAGCAGTGGACTGGAAAGGTGCGTATAGCATGCAGGCTAGCTACATAAGATTTGTTTCTTTGGAACCAGTGGGGATGAGTCATTCTGAAAAGTAACTTCTAGAGCTTTTATAGCATTAAGCTCTTTAAGATTTGTCACTTCTAAGCCTTCCAGGTTTTTTTTCTTTTTCTTTTCTTTTTTTTTTTTTGGTGGCTGTCTGGTATGGGGATACAAACCCTTGATTTTCTTGTTTTAATAAGCATGTTGGATGGAAATCCTTCCAGATGACCCAGTGAATATTTTCTTGCTTTTGCTTTTTTTAAATGTACAATTAAGTAAGTTTTAGTATATTTACAGAGTTGTGCAGTTATCACCACAGCCTAATATTCTGCCTTTGCTATTGATAGTGCTTTTGATAACTGAGGGTTGTGTGTGTTACTCACTTGTATTATGCTTTCAGACATTGATTTATTTTAGAGGGACTGAGGTGTAAAGTCCATCTCCCTTTATACTGAACGTGAATGTTCTCAGACTGCCAGGCTGTCATTGTTCCTGCCCAAGGAAGTCCTAGGTTCTCCTATTTTACTTTTGTTTTTGCTTGGTTAGAAATTAAACAGCCAGGCTTGTTAAAATTGTATAGAAAATAGAATGATACAGCGGTATTATTGCATTAACCTCTTTTTTAAATAATAGCTTTATTTAGGTAATTCACATAGCTTGCAATCTATCCATTTAAAAGTGTACAATTCAATGGCTTTTAGTCTATTTACAGAGCTGTGTAACTATCACCACAATCAATTTTTGAATATTCTCATTGCCCCCAAAAGAAACAGGTATCCATTAGCAGCCATTTCCTATTTCCTTCTAGCCCTAGGCAACCACTATGTTGCATTAACATTTATTGCATTGATATGTTTTGTGGCTTTGTCAGGATCTTTTTGCTTACTTCTGTTCTGCTAAGTTGTGCAGTTCCAGACAGGTGAAGTACGATCATGTGTTGCTTAATGACAGGGATACATTCTGAGGAATATATCATTAGGTGATTTGTGTGAACATCATAGAATGTACTTATACAAACCTAGATGGTATAGCCTACTACATACCTAAACTGTATGGTATAGCCATTACAATCTTATGGAACCACTGTCGTATATGTAGTCTGTCATTGACCAGAATGTCATCATGTAGCACATGACTGTATTACCAAGAAATTAGCCAGTTCCTACTGGCTATTTCATCATACCAGAAATGATTCCATAGCCACCCAGTTCAGATTCCCATACTGGCCAGCCACAAAACAAACGAAAAAACATGGCCGGCTCCTACTCAAAACTCGGCATACTGATTTTGGTGATATGTTTCCTTTGTTATACCAATAAAATACTTGCATGTAACCACATTTGAGGGAAAACTAGACGTAGCCTCTCTTGGCTTTGTCTTTAAAGCTGCAGAATAAATAGAGTTTGTCTTTCAAAGTATAATCATTTTCTGACTTGTGGTGTTACTACAGCCGTTTCTTGTGTATGTCATTTATTGTATAATTAGTGGAGAAGTTAGTGATTACCAAGTATTTATTGCATACTTACCTGCTGAGCACTATGCTAATGGTTTTGAAGAATTAAATAAAGGAATGGGACAGGTTCTGCTGTCAGGTAGTTCACATTCTGTCAGGGTATACACGTGGGGACTTTACAAAGTTCGTGGAAAAGTAGAATTAAAAGGTAATATGAATCTTTTCATGAACTTTTTGAAGTACCCTTATAGAAGATTCGTTATCATAGAGTGCACTAAATGGTATGTTACTGAGCGTAAGTGTGATTTAGAAAAAGAGATCCTTATGGACTGGAGTAGTTGAAGGGAGGCCTCATGGAGGAGCTGGGACTTAACTAGCAGAGGAGGATTTTCAGAAGCAAAGAGGGCACCTGAATATATTTCAAACAAATAAGAATAAGCATAGAAAGCATAGAAACACACATGTGACTTAGAAGAATTCAATTTCAAATCTGTTTGAATTTATAGTTAGAAGAAAAGAGACCATAACAGAATTGGTCTTAACGAAAATTCAGTTCTTGCTGCTGAATTTTCTTGTTTTAGAAATATTTCTAAACAGTAAGCTTGAATTTACTCATATGCGTAAAACTGCATGCTGAACCTTTGTAAACTTTTGTAATATTAAATTAGGATTTATTTTCTAAAAATAATCTAATTAAAACTTGTTTTTCAGCCGCCTGTCTTGGTTAGATGGCTCTGGATTAGGATTCTCACTGGAATACCCCACCATTAGTATACATGCAGTGTCCAGGGACCTAAATGCCTATCCGCAAGAGCATTTGTATGTTATGGTGAATGCCAAATTTGGAGGTATGTATGGTGTCATTTAGTCTAGTGCTTCCTTTGGTAGCAAATTATATTTTAAAAAGCAGTCTTTGATAATACTCAATGTAATATTCAAGCTGTTGGCCCACTTTGGATAATAGTTTACTAAGCAAAATTTCAGCACCGTAAAACAATTTGGACACTTAAAGTTGTTATGATGGACACACATTTTGTGTGTATCTGCCTTTTATTTTCTGTATATTTGCACTGAGAATTCTTCAGTTACTGTGGATATTTATTTCTACTTTTTCCTTTTGAATTTAACTGTATATTGTCTCTTTCGCTTCATAAAGTCACCCTTAAAGGTTTGGATCGGTATACTTTTTGTTATAATATTGTTTCTCAGTGGGGGTAGGGGAGGTTTAGGGGAGATATTTTGTGGCCTCTACTCACCTCCCCATCCCTCCATATTTAGCAGTGACATTTTGATTGAAGGGAAGAGGGGTGCTACTGCCATCTGCTAGTTAGAAGCTAAGGATACCAGTAAACATCCTACAATGCGCTGGACTGACCCATACAACAAAGAATTGGAGATTCAGAAAAATCTAGTGAAATTCTTTGCTTTTAAAATAATAGGTTGCTTTTCTTCAAAATATTGTATAAGAGGCATTCCCATGAGTTTGCCTGTTAAGTAATAACTCCTTCAAATTGGGATTTTGGACCCCACCCACAACCAGGCAAGCAGCAGAGCACACCGAGGGTCCTGAGGCAGGGGCTGTGGTCGGTCACCCCCACCCGCAAGAACATCTTAGAATGTTTTTATTAGCTGCGTTCGTTTCTTTGGGGTGTGTGACTTGTCTGATCATGTCCTTCACCAAATTTCTGTTAAGATTTTTCTAATTCACTTTTAAGAGTTTTTTATGCATTAAGGTTGTTAATCTTTGTGTGCTAAATTTGTTCCTTATCAATTGACTTTAAATTCAGTTTGTGATGTTTTCCTTCATTTATATGTTGAGAAAATAATTTTCTATCTGAACATTAAATTTCAAAAAATTGGGACTTTAATATGGTTTCAGATATATGATCATTTATATTCAATTGTGACATTAATTATTTAGTAATTTTTAGGACTTTTCGCAAGCCCTTCTTCATAAAGTGGTGATGACTGATTTAGCTATCTGAAATTTTTTTTGTTATAAGATTTCAAATTCTTGCTACTGGTAAGGGTTCAAAGACATAAAAATCTAGTGAAGTTTGAAAACAAGAATGAGGAAAAGTAAAAGGCTGTTGACTTTGGGTGTATTAAGAATTCCTAATGAGGTATTAGGCACAAAGTTCACTTTCCATCTAAGCAAATGCAGCTGTGATTTTATAACTAAGAGTATTATGTGTTGTGTTTAGTTTAAAGCATTCATTCATAGAAATGCAAAACCCTAGAGGTACTCTTGTTAGTCAATTCCGAATGTTGTGAAATGCCCCACGTAGTGTCAGGCATTGGCACTGGGCAAAAGGTGCATGTCAAGAAAAAGCCTAGAGAGGTGGGATTTGAATAATAGCTAAAGGGGAAAAGCTCACTGAATAAGGAGGCTCTTGTTAACTTGCTAGGCAAGTCATTTCATTTCTTTGAGCCTGAATTTCATCCAGAAAATTAGAGTATATTGGGTTCCCAAACTGGAGGCGCCCTCTTGTGCATGTCCACACACACACACACACACACACATTTTTTTTTTTTCTCCATCTGACCAGTACAAACTCTGGACCTTGGTGTTATCAGCACCATGTTCTAACCAGCTGAGCTAACTGGCCAGCCCAGTTGTATTTTTTAAATCTACCCGTGTTGATACATATAGATCACAGTTATTCATTTTAACTGCTATTTATAACACATAGTATGACCAGATTCAATCTATCTTCTTTTTTGTGAACTAAGTTATTTTTTATATTTTTACTAGTACATATTATACTTCAGTAATACTAGTGTACAAATTCCTTGTGTGTATCTGTTGAGTCAGTTAACTATTATGGGCTTTAGTTTTGTTGTCTGTAAATCACTGGTGATGAATCACATCAGTTGTTTACAGACTGTTGCTGAAGCTTTTGTTTCAAGGTGAAAGGTAGAAGCAGATGACAATGGAACTATTCTTGTTAGAGCCCTGACTATTTGGGTACCCTACAAAGGCTCCTCAGGGGCTCTGGAATCCTAAGGGCCCTGTGAAGCCTCTATCCAGAGCCTTTTATAGCTCAAAAATAACTATAATTGGAGGTAAAAATTGAATTGCAGAACTCATATATCAATAAGCATCCTTTAGGAAATTCTCTAAGGCTTTTTTTTTTTTCAGTCAAATAACATCATTAAAAAGTTATTTTTGTCCCTTCTCTAGAAGAATCAAAAGAATCTGTTGCTGATGAAGAAGAGGAAGACAGTGATGATGATGATGAACCTATTACTGAATTTAGATTTGTGCCTACTGATAAATCAGCCTGTGAGTGTTCTATAGCATTGACTCTTTTCCCTTTATGTGTACCAAGCTTTTCCTCCATTAACACACACTCACACACACTTCTCACCCTTACCTTTGTTACCTCCATTCTATTGCTTTTTCTTCATTTTAGCATATATTATATCATCGAGGATAGGATACCCGTTAACATCAAAGGTTGTGAATGTAGTGAAAGTATTGTAGATACCATGTTAGCTGGTTTATTTTGTGAATGGAGAATTCTGGTTAGTTTTACTAATTGATGCTGTTGCCTGTGAATCTCAGTTGATGGATGGCAGAGGAGTCACAGCAATTCCAAGACGGAAGATGGCAGGACAGCTGAGAATGGCTTCACCCTGAGACCAGCAGTCTGACCAGGACTTTCGACCCTTTTTTTCTCAGAAAATCCAGTCAGCCATGAAGAGTTCTCGGTGTCTCAAAATGAACTCTTATTATTTTGTGATTTGTCCATTGCCTCAAGCACTTTCAGGATTGATCTTAATTCAAATTTGGCAGGTTTTTGTAAATATTGTGACCCTAGTGTGCCTCTTATCTATCCATTGCATTTATTTTCACTGATGGTTACTTTCATTACAAATTTTATTGAACATTGAAAAAAACTCTTAGTTAAAATTGAATTTTTTTGTTCAGTGGAGGCAATGTTCACTGCAATGTGTGAATGCCAGGCCTTGCATCCAGATCCTGAGGATGAAGATTCAGATGATTACGATGGAGAAGAATATGATGTGGAAGCACATGGTTAGTGAAAGGGATTTTTGTAGTGTTTTTGTTTGTTTGTTTGTTTGTTTTAGTATTTCAATTTTAAGCTTTTATTTTTACCTGGGATAGGGGATTATAGTTCTTTATATCTCCGTCACCCAATAGGGTGTGATTATTATTAAAAGTGAGTGACACTTTATGTCTGAGCCCTTTACAGCAGACATATTGGGGAAATTTATGGTCTTTCCAAGCTTGAGGGTAAAAAAATAGAGATTATTGGGGGAGAAAATAGATAAATAGAGACAGATGGAAGGAAAGAAAATGGTAGATAGAAAAGTGGGTAGTTAGGAAAAGTCTTTTAAGCTGAGGCAGCCGCCCCTGGTCTCTCTTCACCTCTTGCGAACCCGGATCATTTATATCTTTATTTAACATATTTCTTCAAACAGCTCACTCTCAAGGTCATGTCTTTTTCCCAGATCTGTACATCATTTATCCAAGAATATTTCCTGTTGCCTCCCAAGACCAGAATGCAGTCACTAGCCTACTAGAATCTTTGTAACCTCAGGTGTCTGCGGTTCTCTTTTCTTTTCCCTACTGGTCTATGCACACTAGTCTTTGTATCCGAAGCCCCCATATGTACTCATTTCCTGGCCTGAGATAAACTCATTTCTGGGATTTTTCACATACCTAAATATAGGCTCATTTATACGTGATGTATTTTCCAGAATTTGTGAGTTTTTAAAAGGAGCATGTATTTTATTTATTTATTTATTTATTTATTTATTGAATCATAATTGATTATACATATTTTGGGGATTCAATGTTGACATATGTTGATCAAATCAATATTACTAGTATGCATATTGTTACAAATTGTACTTATTCTTTATGCCCCTTGTCCAATCTCTCCCTTTCCCCCCCTCCCAGGAGCATGTATTTTAATCAGAAAAAAATCTTCAGTACACACTAATACCAAATTAATTTGCACTTACCTGTAAAATTCCCATCTTGGGATAATATAGGACTTCCTGGCCTTAGTTAGGAACAACCTTCTTTCCTTCTAGTCTCTGGACATGTGGTTCTTTGGGAATTGCTATTTACTGGCTCATTATCTCTTGGAATCCCTTCTCATCCTAGAGGGTAAGGACGTTTTCTTTGTATCTCTATCTCCAATAGTGGCCTGTAGGGTAGGGTACTTCAAAAAGTTCGTGGAAGGATTCGTGTTATCTTTTCATTTTATTCTTCCATGAACTTTTTGAAGTACCCTCATATATGTGTGTAAATGAACATTGAAAAGTATTTTCCTGGAAGCCTGTTTGTACTGTACCTTCTCTTCAACAAATGCATTGTTGATTATCCATCTTGCTTTTCTATTTTTTTTAGTTTTTATTTTTTGTGGCTGGCTGGTACAAGGATCGAACCCTGAACCTTGGTGTTATCAGCAACATGCTGCAACCAACTGAGCTAACTGGCCAGCCCATCTCGTTTTTATAAATAGCCTAAATATTTTCTATTTGTTTAGAACAAGGGCAGGGGGATATCCCTACATTTTATACCTATGAAGAAGGATTATCCCATTTAACAGCAGAAGGCCAGGCCACATTGGAGAGATTAGAAGGAATGCTTTCTCAGTCTGTGAGCAGCCAGTATAATATGGCTGGGGTCCGGACAGAAGATTCAATAAGAGATTATGAAGGTGAGTATCCTCTCTCTCTCTCTCTCTCTCTCCCCCTCCCCCCCCTCTCTCT
>NW_007726126.1:216765-231167 GCF_000696425.1 Galeopterus variegatus | reverse complement strand
CCTCTCTCCCCCCTCTCTCCCCCCCTCTCCTGCTCTCCCCCCTCCCTCTCTCCCCCTCTTTCCTTTTCGTTTGTTTGTTTGTTTTGGTTTTTTTGGTGGCTGGCCAGTACTGTGGATCTGGACCTTTGACCTTTGGTGTTATCAGCACCACACTCCACAGAGTGAGCTAACCTGCCCTGCCCCTTTTCTTTTAAGTGTGAACAGTCAAGTGGGCATTTGGGCAATAAGGGAAGTCATGGAGAGACATATAAGTTCTTTGGGAAACTCTGAGAGAAATTTCAGAATTAACTCTTTTATAGTACAGGAAGCAAATTTAGAATTATATAGAATGGGGAGTCTTCTGTAATTTTATTTTTAGTGATTTTTTTCCCTAACAAAAATAGTCTGTGTTCATAGTCAAAAAAATTTTTAATGTGCACATGCAAAGAAGAAATTTTTTAAAAAACCAAGTACAGTTTTAACTGGGAGATCTCTACTATCAATTTTCTGTTGTATATCTGTATTAGTTTGCTATGGCTGTCATAAGAAAGTACTATAGGTTGTGTGGCTTGATCAATAGAAGTTTGTCTCATAATTCTGGAGACTAGAAGTCTAATGCTGATTCCCTCTGAGGGCTGTGTTTCAGGCCTCTCTTCTTAGCTTGTAGATGGCTGTCTTCTCCCTATGTCTTCACATTGTCTTCTGTCTGTGTCCAAGTTTCCCTCTTCTATTAGGGTTCTCCAGAGAAACAGAACCAATTGTGTGTGTGTGCATTTACGATAGTAAATTTATCTATCATCCTTTCCTCCAGTTCACTGATCTTCTGAGAACACTTTTAACGTCATCACTATATAAGGATGTCCCCTTAGTGATTTCCTGATGCCCACCATATAGTTCTGACTCTAAAGAGTAAACCCTGTCTTTGCCCCAAGTGTCTCCAGTCTTGTTCCTACTACCCTCAATAAAGCACTTAGATAATGGTGATTATGTTCTAGATCCTGATTTAAGCACATCACACATATTTATTCATTTAATCCTTCTAAGAACCCTGTGTGGTGAATGCAGTTATGATTCCCATTTTACAGATAAGGAAACTGAGGGGTCAAACAGCTAATAAGTGGTAAGAGGATTAAGTTAGTAATATGCGAAAAATAATATACCTGCCACTTTTATAAGCACTTCTTACATTTTATATGTTTTTAATATACATGTATTTCTGTTGCTACAAAGTTTTAACACTTCTAATTTTTAGTGACTGCAGAATATTCTTAAAGAGGCTTACCATAGTTTTTCTTTTATTGGTACATTTAACTTTCTCTCATAATGCTGTGATCAATGTCTATGCACATAGCATTTTTTTAATTGTAAAATTCCTTGTGTAATGTTGTATAGCAAACTATTTTAAGATCACATATACTTTTTGGTAAAGTGAGATTTTTTGGACTTTTATTCATAAGCCTCATTATTACATTGGAGTTTTCTGTATATAAAACTTCTTTGGCCTATGCCATTCCCCATCCTCTGTCCTAAGTATCCACATCATTCTTTTTGCCATTTAAATACATGCTGTCTTCACGTGCTAATTTATGTAAGAGGTATTAAGTTACTGCGCCAGGGACAGAGTATACAGCAGTGCTCAGGATAGATGAGGTTACTGTCTTCATATCGATGACATATTCTAGTGAAGAGAAAAGTAAGTTAACAGTACCTTTAGATACAGCACTGAAATATAGGAGATGCTTGGGAAGCTGTGGAATCTTAGGGGCTGTGCCCTTCACCCAACCTGGATAGTCAGGGAAAGCTTCAAGTTTCATAGAGTAACTGACATCTAAGCCAGGATCTGAAAGATGTATAGAAGTAACCCAGATGAAGGGGGCGTTGCACACAGGTTGGGGAAAGAGTCGGGTAAAATGATTAGTCATATGCAAAGTTTCAAAACACTCTTCAGCATTGGGGAACTGAAAGTAGTTCATTATGTCTGAAACTTTGGATGTGAAGGGTAGTTGTCAATGGTACAGATAAAGGTGGAGTAGTGTCTTAGAGGAACTTGAAAACTGTGTTAAAGAATTTGAATATCACCCTTAGGTCAGTGAGAAATATTGAAGAATTATAGTTTTGTGTTTCAGAAGATGACTGGTTGCGATGTGGAAAACAGTTTGGAAAGGAAAAATACTGGAGGAAAGAAGAGAAACTCTGTTATGTGACTTACGTATTAAATTAGATAAAAGATAGTGATCTGAATTATGTAGTGGCAATGAATATCAAAAGCCCTGGCAGATTTGAGAGATGTAGGAGGTAGAAACAACAGAAGTTAGAAACATGGTAGGAGCTCTGGTTTGGGCAGAAAAGAAGTACCCTTTAGCAAGACTGTTTGGAAGCATTTTTTATATAGAAAGATGAATTAATTTTAGATGTGTTAATGTTCGTATGTCCAGGTGATGGGGTGCCAAGGGGCTGTGGGCAGGAGCCACTTTGTGGTGGGCTGGAGAATTGACAGGTGAATGGGAGGTGAGGAAGTAGAGAAAGCAGCTGTAGACAACTCTTTCCACAGGGCTTTTTTTTTTTCCTCATCCTCTCCCTACCTTTTATTTAATGTGATGTAAAGAACAGAGATAAGTAAGAAGAGCACTCTACTAATTTTGTCTTTTCTCTTGAATTCTGTTGTAAGTTTTGTGAGGGTAGGACTACATACCTTAATAAAATAGTCTAATAGTAAATACTATACTTCCTGCATTTGAAAGTTCCTACCAAGTGTTCTTTTAGTGTTGAGGTTTGAGAATTTACAAAGTAAATGTTAAATGTATAGACTGATTTTTACTTGGTCTAAATCCACAAGTAGCATTTTCCTTTCTCACTTTGTTCCTAAAGAAAACAAAATAGCAAGTCTTACCAGCAGAGGGCACTAGCTTCCTTCTGGTCGAAGTTATAAATTGACTATCTGAAGTGTTTGGTAAAGTGGGATTTTTTTGTTATTTTGGGGGGGGGGGTTGGCGGCTGGCTGGTGCAGGTGTTCAGTAAAGTATTGCTCAGCAATTAAATTTTTTGTTCAGATGGAATGGAGGTAGATACCACACCAACAGTTGCTGGACAGTTTGAGGATGCAGATGTTGATCACTGAAAATGATTTATGCTGCGTTAAGGTGAGTAGTTTATTTTCTCCCTTGTCACTGAGCATGAAAGTCATGTGAAATGATTTATTTTATTTTCATAATTAAAGACAGCTGTATATAATTAGCAGCCTGGAAAAATGTTATATCCATTTCTAAAGTTATGGAAAATCATATTTTTTTCCATAAGAAATCAAAGTCTGTAAACAGTTCAGCTTAACATTTACTGTATACTTACCACATGCCAAACATGCACTAGGCATTGAGAGTACATAGAAGAATAAGACACAGACTCATCTTCAGTGAACTTATGAGAATGATATTAGTCATTTATACAGAAATGGAGACCTCTCAGGTTGGCTCAGGTGGGAGCAGTAGAATCTGAGATCATGCCATAGTCTTTCTTTAGTCACCTTTTCTCACTTGTAATGTTTGAAACCCTAATGTGTTCATCAGAAAACACAAAGCAGGGCTGGCCCGGTGGCACACTCGGTAGAGTGCGGCGCTTGGGAGCGCAGCGGCGCTCTCGCCGAGGGTTCGGATCCCATATAGAGACCGGTCTGCTCACTGGTTGAGCGCGGTGTGGGTGCAACACCAAGGGTTGCGATCCCGTTACCAGTCACAAAAAAAGACAAAAAGAAAAAAAAAAAAAAGAAAAGAAAACACAAACCAGAGATTTGCAATAACTCACTGCTTTTCAGCTTAAGGAGGAAGTACAAGTAATTCCAAGCTGAGTTTAAGCCTTTAATCATAATCTGGTATCAGTTTTCCTCTTGAAAATAACGGGAGACAAAGGTCCTAGGCACCTTATTGTTCAAGGCTGATTTACCAAACCATAACAAGTCTGTGTACAGTTGTCCAAAAGCTATCATTTTCTAGGTTGTTTCCTGCCTGTTTTTCATGGCAACATAGGCACTGTCTGCCAGTTTTCTCTCCTCTGACATTCTCATAAGCTTTGCCTGAAGTTTGGCCCTAAATTTTTATTTGCTACCTTGCTAGTCTGAGAAATGTATTGTCCTTTGCCAGCCTGTGTAGTTCAACTGTATGTTAGATAATAACTGAAGGTCATGCAGAACTAGGACTAATAGTCATAGTAGTCCTTCCTTTTATAAGCTGTACGATTTTCACATTGGTTTTTTTTGTTTGTTTGTTTGTTTTTGTTTTTTTTTTTTTAAAGATGACCGGTAAGGGGATCTTAACCCTTGACTTGGTGTTGTCAGCACCACACTCTCCCAAGTGAGCTAACCAGCCATCCCTATATAGGGATCCGAACTCGTGGCCTTGGTGTTGTCAGCGCCACACTCTCCCAAGTGAGCTGACCAGCCATCCCTATATAGGGATCCGAACCTGTGGCCTTGGTGTTATCAGCACCACACTCTCCCGAGTGAGCCACAAGCCAGCCCTGATTTTCACATTGTTGAATTTTTCTTCCTCTTTCCCCCCCTACAGAGGTCCTACCTGTGACCTTTTAGTATTATTTTCTTGAATACTGGCTGTCTCTGCATCTTTGAAATGCCACTGCTATTCAGGTCCTTTTATTGTATTAAAGCATATAGTAATAGCATGGCAAGATTTATATATTTTGACTTGACTCTTCTACCTCTGTTAATCATCCAATTAGGTTGTGAGATCCCTAGTTATTCCCTGCTGTGATAAATATTTCAAAATTCTCTCTGTTTTGTTCTTGTATAGATTTTAGTTCTAAACCTTTGGTAATCATTGGCTTTTTTTCCTGTTAAAAGTTTTAATTCCCATACCCTCTTTCATTTTATATGGGAAACCATCCTTTTAAAATTCCAGTTACCTTCCAAGTTATTGGCATTGTATAACATTGCCTCTTATACTAACCAAGAATTGTGATATTGTATCTCTACTTCTCAAATCCTGCCAGTGGAACTATCAGAAAATAACCTCTTAGAGTTCTGTGATTTATATCTTCATCCCTCACAGTTCTGCCATTGGTAGCCATATGGTCTAAAATCAGCAGTGTCTCCTGTTAAAATCATGTGTTCATATTGCTGGAGTTCTGTTAACTTTAATTTTAGCTCTCACAGTTCTAGATTCAATAACTGCACTATTCTACTTCATGGGAAATCTTTTGATAGCACCTTAAGTCTTCTTTCCTTGTTTCTCATCATGTTTTTTGTAGCATGTTGATTTTTTTTCAGTTCAGTGATACTTAAGTAACTGTTTTATTGAAACTGGAAAACAGGTTTTTGGATCTTCTGGCTTTCACATATTTCTTCTTGAAGAATAGACCGTACAGAGAACACCTACCACTTTATTAAAAAGGATCATGAGAAACTCATTTGGTGTGTCACTAATAGTTGTACAAATGGGATGTTTTTGCAATCCCTGGCAAGAATTCTTAGAATTCTTTGTAATGGTGAAATGTCCATAAAATAGCTACCAACTTTCTAATGAGCTGAAGGTTTGTTTTTTATTTTATGCTAGAGCTCAGTGGCAGAGAAGTATTTTATTCATAAAGTTTATACATGTTCTTCATTTGGATAATTGACCTGATTTCCAAACAATGCCTGTGAATTTTTAATCACTTACAATTGTATGTGCCTTTAATGAATGAAAAGGGAATAATTAGAGTGTTTATGCAACCATTAATCATTTCAAGATAATGGATAATGAGGTGAGTGAAGGGGAAGGCACATGAATAGTGGAATTATGACTACCATGGACTGGCTGTGTGCCTCTGGACAAGGCATATAACTTCTGTAATCATCAGTTTCCTCATCTGTAAAATGGGGATGATAATAACGACCTGGCAGGTTGTTGCAAAGACTGAGGTGTAATATATCTAAGCATCCAGTCTCCTGGCACTCTTGACTAGGCATTCAATAAATAATAGCCATTTTTATTATAAACATGTAAACCTTTTGTTTTTCAGATTTTGCTCATAACTGTAGGAGAGAACTTGGTTCCTCTTCCACTCTGGAGTGGGGTTGATGAAAGCCTTTTTCCTTCTCCAAAACTCACCTGAACCAGTTCTCTCTTGAGATAAAGTATACTGAGACAGCAAGTTGTCACCAGCAGAAGAAACTATGACTTTTATTAACAAAGGTGAATTAACTTAACCAAGAAGGTATTTGTAGTTTGTCATTTGCCCCCAAACCTTCTGTGTCTAGGTACCCTCTGAGTAGGCCTATAATTCCTGCCTTCACTGTATGCATCTTCTGTAAGCTAGCAGGCCTATGTGGTGGACTGAGTGGAAAGAGAGAGGCTGAAGCTAAGATACACCTCTTTGAGGCCCAAGGATATTGTTACCCCTAAAAAGAAAGACAAAGAGATCTCAGAGGAATCCTAGCCTCTGCTTATTCTCCACAGGGCAAGAGTCTTTTACTAATTTGGGGCCCACATTAATTCAGGCATCTCTAGGAAGCCTCTTCAGAAACAGCCCAGCCACATACTACCACTAACACAAGTACTTCTGACTAGTTTTTGCTCCTTTCACCATGTTTCACTGGTCTAGGCTGTTATAACCTCTTAGGTTATACCTTTTAATTTCCAGCCTCTTAGGTTAGATTCTGTAACAGAACAAATGAAACTGGGATGAAGTCCTCAGAGTACTTCAAATGATAATTGTTTTGTTTTTGTAATAGCATAACAAATAAATCTAGGTTTTTTTATATTACTGTGCTGTCATTCTTGACTAAAACCATTAATGAGAAATGTTTTTTAAAAAATTAATGCTGGCAAAAGAGAATTTTGTTGGTCTTATTTTTGTTACTTTTGTTGAGAACATGAAGATGAAATTAAGAAAATATATAGTTGAGCTTCTGGAAAGTATTTAGTGCAAGGATTTAACACATTTCAAGGCACTTCTGCTTCTGCTTGAATCAGGAGTAATTTCTTATGCTTATCAACTCAATTTTTACTTTTCATGGACACTTGGGTATTTATAAAGCTGATTTACGATTACAGATTTATACTTGGGCTTTGATATCATTATAGGGCATGAAAAAAAATGGTTAGACAAGCTATTCAGAATCACTTGTCTAATTAGTGACTAAACTCATATTTGACTCCACTCAGTCTAGTGTTCTTTTCAGTACTTTGTCTTGGTCTCCTGTCCCTCATCCTGCAAAGCAGACTGAAAACTAATTTTCCTTTTACTAACCAGACTCTAATAAATTCTGAAGCTATTACAATAGGCAAGTAAAAGAGCCACTTGGAAATGGAAACTAAAATTTACTGAGACCCTCTCTGTACCAGCCACTGTCCTGGGTTCTTTATACATATTATGCATTATAATATTCTTAACTACCTTATGAGGTATAGATACTTATATTAACCCACTTTATAGATGAAAAAACTGAATTATAGAGAGACGTAAAGTAACTCGCTTAAAGTCATATACATAGTGAGCTGTGATTTTTAAGCCTATGCTACAAAACACCATATAGCCTTACCATCTACCAGCTGCTGAAAGGAAGCAAATTGTTTTTTTTGCTGCGGTGTTTTCAATGTTAAAATTTCAATGGACAGCACCGAAAGTTCCCAAATTTCTCTGCTACTGATCTCAGTAGCACCCATAATTCTATCCTAGAAGTTTATCCATTCTTCAGTAAACAGGATATTTTCATGGGGTGACTTTAGAAATTCCATTTGAATATCTTTTGAAAGGAAAAAATTTATAATCTTTGCTTTCAGTGAAGCATAGAGTGCTGTGATAACAGAATGTTGAGGAGATTAGATTCTGTGCACTCTGTTTCCTGTTGGTGTTGCTGTGGTCAGCCTGGTATTGTTGCTAATCCAGTAGACAAAGAGGCAGGAGACCAAGCATCTAGTTCTGGCTTAACAGACAAGATGTTTAAACACTCTGGGCCTATTTCCTCATCTGTAAACGAGGGGATTAAACTAAATGACTTTCAAAGATTCAACTATAACATTCTGTAATAATAGACAGTTGTATTCATAGCTTTGAGAGAATAGGAGAAGGTGACAAAAAAAGATCAGGTTAGACTTTAAAAAAAAGAAGTTCATAGTGAAAAGCAAGTATTTAGTAAGGCAAGGATTTAACACATTTCAAGGGATTTCTGCTTCTTTTGCTTAAATCAGGAGTAATTTCTTATATTAACTCAATTTTTAGTTTTCACGGACACTTGGGTTTTATAAGGCTGATTTGCAATTACAGATTTATACTTGGACTCTGATACCAACATTTATTGATTCTATTTGAGCTTAACTTTAGTATTGCCAGAATTGTTTTGCTTGCATGTTCTTGAGGTAGAGAAACTTTAAAGGCATAGACATTCCCCCTCCCCCCTCAAAATGTGAGCCATCTAAAATATCCTTAAAGGCTAGGATTAGTTGTTGTGTTCTAGGTTCTGTCATTCAGAAAACATTATAATATTAAATACCCCATGGATTTCCTCCTCCCTCAGATTAGTTTGTCACATACGTACACTTTTCAAATAAGCTTGTTTAAATCCTTATAGGTTAGGTATTTTGAGATTCTGTTGGGATCTTCCTCAGTATTAATAAGGGCGAGAGATCATGCACAGATGATCATAATATATAATTCTTCCTTTTTAGAAGACATGTGATTACTTATTCAGAGATAATAGATATTTATTTATTTATTTATTTATTTATTTATTTATTTTTTAAAAGATGACCGGTAAGGGGATCTTAACCCTTGATTTGGTGTTGTCAGCACCACGCTCACCCATTGAGCCAACCGGCCATCCCTATAGGGGATCCGAACCCACGGCCCTGGTGTTATCAGCACCGCACTCTCCCGAGTGAGCCACGGGCCGGCCCAGAGATAATAGATATTTAGAATTTGATATATCTGCAGGATTTTAGAAATAGCTAATTCTCTATTAAGCTACTACTGTATAGCTAATTCTCATGTAAATTTTATTTTAAAAGTATTTCTAGAATGGATGAATCTAGATGGAACATGTTTTTACTAACATCTCACTCTGTTCAAATGTACATAAATAAAACCATTATCTAATTTGGGAGCTTCATGACTTCAGATGAGAAATGAAAAAAACTTTTGAGAAAGCAGCGAACCTGGTTAAAATTTTGTTCTTAATTTTAAAAAGATAAAAAATATGAGATAGATAGGGCTGGCCCGTGGCTCACTCGGTAGAGTGCGGTGCTAATAAAATATGAGATAGATAATGTGTGGATAAGAAGGGTAAATAATAACATATACAGTGTAACTAATACTTCTTAGGATCTTTTTTAGGATTATTTTGGAGATTATATGAATTACTAATACATGTAAAGCACTTAGAACAACAGTGCCTAGGAAATAGCTCAATTGATGTTAATTATAACCAATAATAGTAACTTTTTTCATAACGGAAAGAAGAAACTACAAATATAACATTAACCTACCACTTTGAATACATCAGAGAAGCTTGAAGTTTAAAAATCCACTAAGCAATTAAAGCAGACATGAAATCTATGCATTTTTCTCAGACCCTTCAGGCCTTCACTGCAAGTCTGTACTTTTGCTTTGCATTATAGGTACTTGAGGATCTAGTTTCTAGGCATACAACAGGTTAGAAAGGAAAAAGGGTGGTTGCATCAGGCATATCAGTAGCAGCAGTAGATAGCTGAGAATTAGGATGAAAAGCAAATTCATATTCCCCCAAAATAAGCCAGTTAAGCCTATATGGTATATAGTGTAAATATGAGGGTAGTGCAGCAATTTATGTGCCTAAAATTATGATCCTGTATTGGCCCAAATTCTGCTTGTAAATAAATCAAAATTTGGCTAGCCTAAGCAGAAAATATTTATTAAAAGGCTATCTGGTAGCTTGCAAAATGGACAGGAAAGCTGAAATAAACCATGCTCATAAAATAACATTAGAAACTAGGAGTGGTTTACATAAGATGTGATTCCCCTGCTGCTGTTAGACTGATTTCATAATTGTCCCCCTATCTTTGAGTCACCACACTCAAGATTCAAAGTTCTGGTTGGCACTGTGTGCCTTAGTTGTGAGAGGCAGGAGTACCTGGCCCTTTCAGCTTCCATAGTGGAAGGGCACTGCCCCACCCAGATTCTCACAGTGGTGAATTACCCCAAATAGGAAGGATGCTTAGATGTTGGCTTGCAAAAAATTTACAACTGTCTACTGCAACCCCAAATCCTTTGGGAAAAAAAGAGGGGGGGGGGATTATGTTCTGTTGCATGTGTGCAGGCATGGAATAAGCAGTTGTATTTAATCAGGTTGTGTCTAAGCCGTGTGAGTATGATGAGATAGAAAAGCAGGGGAGTTACGAATGTATGTAAGCATGTGTGTGATGATTGTCTTAAGGAGAAAGTAGAGGGGTGGGAGATGTGGAAAGGTGGTGGTATCAATGGACAGACATTCCCCATAGGATCAAAACATCACTGGAGATGGGGTTCTGCAGTGAAGGAGCTGGAAAAGGGGTTAGTGGTTGGAAAGTGGGCTGTTTGAGGTCTTAGAAGTTTCAGTTATTGGTAATGACAAGCTCAAGGTTATGATCAAAGTTGCAGCTAAGGTAGAGTAGAAGACAATTATCACAGGAAAGAGCCAGAGAACTCAGAGGCCAAGACATTGGAAGGATCATGTTTGTGGGTATTAATCAAGAAGAAATATCATTAGTAGTGTTGTAGAGCGTGAGACAGCAACAAAGATATTAAAGGAAGGAAGGGGAATTGAGGGGACTATACGGAATGAGTAGATAACTGCAACAAGTACCCAGGTAGCTGATGACGTGTTTTTAATGGAGGAAGCAGAGGAGAATGGATGGGAAGCAGCAATGAGGACAAGGAAGCGGATTCTACCTCCAGGCCCAATGGTCTGAGAAGTGTGGAAAAGAAAATAGCCACCACAGGGGAGGGCTGCAGGGGAAGTAGTGTCATCAGAAGTCACAAAATCAGGGTCTGGCAGGTGAAGTTCAGAGGGCTGGGCATTTTCACAAACTGATACTCATTTTTCTTAAACCACAGAGTCCTCATGCTAGAGGTGTGAATAAAAAGACATAGTTCTATAAGAAAAACAGCCATGAAACAATAATTGAAACTCAGCTTCATGTTTGGAAGACAAGGGACCATTTTAACCATTATTTTGTGTTGCCTGGTATAATTCAAACCTAGTATTGCAAGGTCTATTGACTTTTTTTTCAAGAGAAGCTGGAACTATGGATTTTTCCATGGAAAAGTCTTAAAATGTTGGCCTTTTATTTTTTGTAGATACTGTACAAGCCAAATAAGACATGTCAGAAACTGCATTTAGCCATTTAGTCACAATTTTGTGAACTCTGCTTTTTATTTTTATTTATTTATTTACTTTATTATTATTATTATTTTTTTTTTCTTTTAAAGATGACCGGTAAGGGGATCTTAACCCTTGACTTGGTGTTGTCAGCATCGTGCTCTCCCAAGAGAGCTAAGCGGCCATCCCTATAGGGATCTGAACCCGTGGCCCTGGTGTTATCAGCACCACACTCTCCCGAGTGAGCCACGGGCCAGCCGAACTCTTGCTTTTTAAAATACAAATTTCTATGGTATATTTGTAAGTTAAAGAGTTAAAGTCCATCATCATCAAACTGGCTGCCTTGTTGGGTAGACTTAGCAACAAGCTACACCTCTTCAGTCTGCAGGTGTAAAGTACAGTGATTATCTACAAGGTGATCACCCTGCAGCACTTAAGTTACCTGGTAACTTATCAGTTGCTTGTTAATTGATTATTACTTAGATCCTATCCCACCCCATATTTTTTTACTTTCAATTCTGATAATGGAATTTCCTTTGAACAGAAACACACTTAACCTTTTATGGCCTGAACTTTTAATAAAAATTTAGATGTGTCATACAATAAAAAAAAAGGCTTTGAATATAGGAAAACTTGAAGGTTCTTTAAACTGCAAAAAATACCAGTTAATTCCTAAACAAATTTTAATATTCATATAAAGCATCTATTGTTTCTTCAGAACCTTCAGTTTTCCTTTAATCATAATCATGACTGAGAAGAATTAATGGACTAAAGTAGAAGTCTAAAGACAGTATTTGGCTCTATGTGACCTAGGACAAGGCAGCAAACTCCTCTGGGCTTTGTTTCCTTATCTGTAAAATGGAGATTAAAAATGCATGCCTTACCTACTTCATAAGGTAGCTGTTAGGATCAAATGAGAATGTGAAAACCTTAAATCCTGCTTTGTATGGGTGCTTTGTTTTATATATCCTGTTATAGAATAACAATTTGTAAAACTAGTGAGAATGTTGTTAGAGAAAATATTTTAGATATTAGATTATATTTAAAATTTAGGAAACCCCTTGAGTATGAGTGGACATATAATGTACTTCCAAAAGCAACTCTCCTATTGAAAGATGACACTGCTGGTGTTATTGGGGGAGGTAGTGGCTGGAAAGTATCCTCTTTCCAGTTCTGTAAGCTTGACTGTATGTTGGTTAAGAATCCTGTTCACTCAGGCGACACTTGATACATAGTTTCTTTGGTCCAGCCATCACCTTCCCTTCGTTTCTCACCCTGTCCTCATTTGTTATTTTTCATCAACGTTAACAGTTATCACTTGAGATTTGTTTAATGCAATGACTCTTTTCTAGCATCATTTAATACATCACTCAGAAAAACAAGTCTTAACTGAGAAATACAGGATACCTCATTTTCACAGTAATGTTTTTTTTTTTTAAGTCCCAGTGATGAAAATTATAAAGGCAGCTTCCTCAAAGGATGTTAATACTGATGAATCCAGTGCAGCCAGTGATCTGAACATGAGGTGATGAAATCTTAATCACATCCAGCTTGACTGTCCTGTAACTTAGTCTGAGACTTTTGAAATAGTTATTCCTTTTTATTAATTGTATGTTTGTTATGCAGCCATGGAAGGAAAAAGTTGAACATCAAAATCATCAACAATATACCTGAAAGACAAAATACAGTAAAATAAGAATAAAACAATCTTTAAGGAAGTTTATAATCACTAAGTGGGTATAATTTAATGTTATATACAATTATAAACCTAGAGATTTGGGGAGCTATGCTTGAAGACTCAGCTACATCAATTCTACATGAAACGTTAGATATCTTTTAATCTAATATTCTCACATTTTTCTTCAAACATGAATCTTTAAAAACAGTATTATGAGAGTACTTCGAAAAGTTCATGGAAAAATAGAATTAAAAGATAATATGAATCCATGAACTTTTTGAAGTACCTTCACACTTGGTAAAACCAGTAGGATCTAAACAGTGAATTCAAAGGATAAACAAAATCCAAAGATTTATAGTTTTAATACGGGCTTTGTTATTGACTTGCTGAGTGGGAAGCCCTGGAGTCAGGTCTCCATTTGCTCCTCTTTAAAATGGCAACACTCTTAGGGCCAGCCTGTGAGAGTGCGGTGCTGATAACACCAAGGCCAAGGGTTCAGATCCCTATATAAGGATGGCTGGTTAGCTCACTTGGGAGAGCGTGATGCCGACAACACCAAGTCAAGGGTTAAGATCCCCTTACCGGTCACCTTTTAAAAAATTTTTTTGAAAAATAATAAATAAATAAAACGGCAACACTTGAGTTTTCCCTTGGAATGCTCAATTAAGAACAATATGTTAATTTACTTTCTCCCTTCTCTTATTTTGTTTCATTAATCTCAGCCATTCCTAGCTTTTAGAGCTGTATCAAGCAAAATATTTTAAACAGAAAATTTCATGCCAGAATTTTCAATTTTAAATATAATAAAAATATTTTTTAAATTCTGTATTAGTAATTATTCATTTTTGAGGTTATACCAGACAAATCTAGCATGTAGCCGTTGGTTAATTTTTCAATTTGAAATAGGGACAGAGGAGAGTGAGCCAAGGTTCAGACTACCATCCTTAAAGGGAAGTCTGCAATGGTTACTTTTTAAAATCTTAATCATAATGTATTTAGGCTTAAAGCTCTAGGTCAGTTTAAATTCAGATTAGAAATAAGTTTTTGTCACACGCAGATTTGAAATTATTTTACTCTTGTTTGGCAACAACAGAAAACCTTAAGGTTTAGCTAGCATTTAGATACCTTACCATATTTTTAAAAGATGAATCTTTACAATCAAAGACTTAAATGAAAAATGTATTAGAAACAATCCCTATGTTAACTGACCCACAAATTTTATTTATTTTTTTACAAAGTCAGAACTAGAAAATAAGACACTACATTTAAAATTTTTTCTAAAAATGGAATTCCAGTTTCATAGAAGCAATACAATTTGCCAATTTTCATTTTATGAAATGTATAAACTAGAGAATTAATTCTCTCTCTCTCTCTCTCTCTCTCTCTCTCTCTCTCTCTATATATATATATATATATATATAT
>NW_007726126.1:203135-216545 GCF_000696425.1 Galeopterus variegatus | reverse complement strand
TCTCTCTCTCTCTCTCTCTCTCTCTCTCCCCCTCTCCCTCTCTCTCTCTTTATTTATATATATATATTTTTTTTTTTTTTTGGGGGGGGGGGTAGTTGGCCAGTCAGTACAGGGATCTATCACACTCTAACCAACTGAACTAACTTGGCCCTGTATACATTTCTTATAGTCACATTTCTAATATTTTTAGTTTGAGAAGATGGCAGGGGCCATTAGAGGAATTGTAATTATTCTTCTATAGTGAGAAACAAGAAAGAGAATAAGAACTGTGACTCCCAAGAATGTTTGCTCCCTGCTTGGTCAAGAAGGGAAAGACAATAGATATTTTGGGATTACTCTTTTCTCAGTCTCACTCCCATGGAATTGTCTAAGGTAGCTTTGGCAGTTAGGTTTTGTTTTTTGGGGAGGTTTTTTTTTTTTTTTTACTTCTTTTAACTCTTTGAATGACTCATATATTATTATAATTATAATTTATTATTTTTCTCATTCTTCATAGAGTTTAATTGTGACTTTATCTCATTTGGAGCCATTTTTTGCCAGTGAGAATGCAACTCCAATATATGACAAAATTCAATGGCAAGTTAGCAATGGAAGCAAAGCAATGAATAAAAGTATATTTGTTTTTTGTCTGGGTGTTTGGATTATTTTGGGATAAGTGGTTCTTTAAAGTGTTTTGGTGGGCCGGCCCGGTGGCGCACTCGGTAGAGTGCAGTGTTTGGGAGCGTGGCGGCGCTCCTGCCGAGGGTTCGGATCCCATATAGAGACCGGTCCGCTCACTGATTGAGCGCGGTGCGGGCACGACACCAAGGGTTGTGATCCCGTTGCCGGTTGCGGTACAGGCGCGACACTGAGGGTTGCGATCCCGTTACCGGTCATGAAAAAAGACAAAAAGGAAAAAAAAAAGTGTTTTGGTAATAGCCACAAGTACTTCGTTGTCTTCCTGTTTGGACTACATTAACATGAAGAGAATATAGTCCCTTTTCCCACCCTACCACTCTCTGGACTGTAAATGTGGAAGATTTATTGTTCCTTTTTAACCTATCATGAGACTCTTTCTAGTATGTTCTTGGAGGAAGAAGTCATTAAGTGCTTTGGGCAGGAAAACTTGTTTTAAGAAATAATCAAAGTCCTTTTACAGAGAATATCATTACTTCAGATTTTTTTTCTTTTAAAATTCTGGAAAGACCTTTTTTTTTTGGCAGCTGGCTAGTACAGGGATCAAATGGAAAGACCTACTTCTTAATGTTCTTTCAAGTAATGGATGAAATAATTCCTTAGCGTCATGGGCCTACTGTTAAAATTGTAGTTGGATCACATTAACAAATAAATAATGTTAATAATATATGTTGGTTTTAAATAAGACATTTGGGGAATTTTTCATATAAAAACTACCAGTAGACCTACCCAATTAGTAACCTTTTTAATTTCTTTAACTTCTTAAAAATCAAAAATAGAGAACATTTTTCTTTAAAGAAGTTATTGTAATCTGTAGAAATGAAAAAAGCTATTGCTGTACTAGCATTTTAACGTGCAGGTTTTCTCTGATATTCCGCATGTTTAGGACTATAGATATTATTAAGCGTAATACAAGGGTACTTCAAAAAGTTCATGGAAAGATTTGTATTATCTTTTAATTCCATTTTTCCATGAACTTTCTGAAGAACCCTCACAGATACTAAATGTGAGATAAAAGAATGGGAGGAATAAAGTGTGATGGTTATTTAAACTTGTGCCCATGTTCCCTTCTATATATGTGCCTCTTTTAAAAAAACAGGAAATGAGGGGCCGGCCCGGTGGTGCACTGGATAAGTGCGCCGCTTGGGAAGCGCGGCGGCGCTCCCGCCTGAGGGTTCGGATCCCACATACAGACCGGTTCCCGCTCACTGGCTGAGCGAGGCGCGGGAGCAACACCGAGGGTTGCAATCCCGTTGCCGGTCCCCGGTCCGGTACGGGGGCAACACTGAGGGTTGCGATCCGTTGCCGGACACGGAAAAAGACAAAAAAAAAAAAAAAAAAAACAGGAAATGAACAAAAAGAAATAGAATATGCTAACTAGATAAAAAGAAGGGTGGATTAATAGAGAGTCAGGCATCCTCATTATTCATTTAATTAAGAGTTATAACCAGGCTTAAGACAGATACTAAACCAAATCAAGAAATGCTGGTATCTTATATAGAAATGCATCACAATTAGAGTTATTGTATAATTTTTCTGTGTTATTTGGCCCATCTTTATAAAAGTTTTATATGTCTGATCCAGATAGAAATAATAGGAATGGAACCTGTGGATAATTTTAAAGCTACATTTATTATAGGTATTCATTATTTCATGAGATGCTGTTCTGCAAAACAAGTCAAATGAACTAAATGGTATTTTATCTGGAGCTCACCAATGTGAAAAAACAAATTCCTTTAGAAAAAAAAGATTATTTTTGAATGGAAGTAAACACTCAGAATTTCAGGGTTTCTTAAAGAAATATTATACCTGAAGCTGACTACTTTTAACTAGATAATTTTGTTTCTTTGAAAATAAAGTCAGTTTTAAAGGATATTGCACAAAATAAAAATGTTATTTCAGCCATGTTAACTACCTTTTTCATTTTCTTTTTTGTGCCTACTCTGCCTTTGGAAATTGACATGTTACAGTGACATTCCATATCATATTTTAAGATATCCCAATATTTCAGACATACTAAGTAAAAATATGCTTACCTAAAGAAGGAGCCAGCCAATATACTATAAAAAAGTGATGGAATGCTTCATCAAAACACGTGAAATGTAGTGAAAGTGCCAAAGCTGGATTAAATACAGCTCCTGTTAGGCTTCCTCCTGTAATACATTTTAAGCAGAGTGATTCCTAAGAATTTATATTTTCTTATAACTGGAAATAAATGGGTTACTAAATGTGACTTTTATTTTAGATATTTAAGTATTCTTATTCTATTATCTTTGCAGAATTAACTGGCACATTATAGAGTACAATAATAGATTATAGACTATAATGTGCTAGGTACACACAAAAAAGGACATAAAGTGTTTAAAACCCAGTGCTTTTCCTATATTCTATAAAATGTACATTGAAAGTTAATGTATTCTGTTATTCCTACAGTTTTATAAAATGGGAGATTTGTTTGCCCTTAAGATTAATCAATTTAAATGAATGAATAATAAAAAATAGTAAAATGAAAATACAGTTAAAATGGATACAGTAACCCAGGATCATCTTGGGCATAAGCGTACCTTTGAAACAAAATTACTAAATTTAAATTGAAAACAAAAAGTAAAATGGACCAAAGCATTATCGCTGGTTCCATTTTTACTTGTCAATGGAGCCCTTAAGAAGTGATTGTAAATTAAATTGTATGTAATTTATATTTCAATAAAGTGGTTACAAAAATTTTTTTTAAGTGTAACACCAAGATCAAGGGTCCACAGATCCCCATACTGGCCAGTATGAAAAAAATAAAATAAAACTGTAAAAAAATATGACTCTGAGTAGTCATAAAAGACAAGCACAAATTTTAACTGTCAACCACTTGTCAGGATTCATGTTCCAGCTCTGCACACAGGGGATCTCTCTGACATGGGGCTTAGGAGTTTATAGTTCTGGCCACACAGCAAGTAAGGAAAGGCAGAGGAGGCTGGATACCTGTCCAACAGTACTCACCAGAGCTGTGGCTTAGTTTTCCAAGCCACATGCTAAGAGCATCCGTAAGACAGTGACAGTCTGGCAATTTTTCCAAGTGGAAGCTTAAGCACACACATTGGCCTCTTTACTCAGCCCACAGAGATACATCACGAGATCTTCAAAGTTTTATATTGATATACACCATTATAGCGTGTTGTCTGCATAAAATGCAGTAATGTAAAACTGGAAATTAAGTGTTCCTTTCATAAGATATCACTATTGAGATTTCAAACCAGATAGGCTGAGAGCAGTGAAGCAGTGTTAAGATGAAGATACTGAGCAATGAACTAAGTTCACTCGAGAAGTCAAGACATTTTTCTAGCATACCAGCCTTACAACATGATTCATATTCATGGCTTAGCAATTATAAGTATCATCACATCATGGACCTTTAGGATCATTCTTGAATAGTCAAATCCTGGAACGTTATACCTGCAACTACCAAGGATCAACAGAATTGTCTGGCTGCTGGTCATTTCAGTTCAATTCCACAAAAAGTTGAGTTCCTCTGTACTAGACACTATGTGCAGAAAAATAAAGATACACACTTTATAATGTAACGAGCTATGATAATATAAGTAACCTGTAACTTTTTAAAGGCACTTTAGTAAAAGTAGACTGAACCATTGCTGTCATCAGTTTACTTCGGTGTACTTGCTATGGTGTACTAAAGACCTAAAGACTTGCCATCAGGTCTGATAGGAACACTATCAGTCAGTCTTATACCATCCTAAAACTCAAACTACTTCACTTGCCTTATTGTCTAATCCTCACATCACCAATTATGCTCAGTGAGACTTGGTGGAAACTGCTTTTCCCAGCAAGAGGTAGAATCTACTTCCCCTCACTTGAATATGGGCTTGCTTTGTGATGGGTTGACAAAATGCAGCAAAAGTAGCATTAGGTGAATTCTGAAGTGGCAGGAGTGACGCTGTGTGAATTCTAAGTTCAGGTCTCAATAAACCTATTCACTTCCAGGTTTTGCTCTCTTGGGACAATGCCCTGACCATATAAGTAAGCTGGTCCAGGCTGCTGGAGGCTGAGAGCCCACATGGAGAGCCAAGGCATGACAGCACCAACTGCCAGACTTATAAGTGACCCTGGCTTTTCCAGCCCCTTCACTGTCCCCTGAATGCAGGTGCATGAATGATCTCAGAGGAATTGCCCATCTAACCCATAAGAGTCATGAAAAATAATAAATTGATATTTTACATTTGGGGATGGTTTGTTACATAGCAATAGTTAACTGATACAGAAATCCTTTTTAGGCATGGGTTCTTTGTTAACAAAAGCCCAAAACATGGCACTGGCTTTGGTGTTTTCCTGGATAATTCTTTGTTGTGGGAGACTGTCCTGTGCACTGTAGCCCGTATAGCAGCATTCCTGACCTCTACCCTCTAGATGTCATTAGCACACCCCTCTTGCCACATTGTAATAACCAAAAATGTCTCCAGGCTTTGCCAAATGTCCAGGGGGGTGGGGTGAATCGTCCCCAGTTAAGAACCACTATCCTTGAGAAACACCATTATTTGTATACAAGAAGACACATACAAGGTAATTTATAGTAGCAAAGAACTGGGATAAACCTAAATGTCCATTCATAGGAAAATAGCTAAATAAACAAGTTTATTATTACTTTGGAATATAAAAAAAAAATACTTTTTGAAATGAGAGAAATCTCTGCTAACCTAGAGAGATCTTCAAGATATATCATTGAGGGCCGGCCCGGTGGCGCACTGCTACAGTGCGCTGCTTGGGAAGTGTGGCGGCGCTCCCGCCGAGGGTTCGGATCCCACATACAGACTGGCCGCTCACTCGCTGAGCGAGGTGCGGGAGCAACACTGAGGGTTGTGATCCGTTGCTGGTCACGAAAAAAGACAAAAAGGAAAAAAAAAAAAGATATATCATTGAACAGCTACCACCAAAAAAAAGCAAACTATTTTCTCATCCCGTATCTCCCCATGTCATAAATGACCCATGACCAAGTCCTACCCATTCTTCCTCCAGTATGTGTCTCCAAACACTTCTCTCCATTTCCACAACTACCCCAACTGTTTGTTCACTCCTTAGAGGACATACAAGGAGCTCTTTCCAGTTTTCAGCTATCAGAAATAAGCCTTCTGAGTAAGGTATGATACTTTTTATATTAACATACACATGATAGTTTATATAGTTTCTACAGGGTCTTATCTGTATGTATAATAAGTGCACATAAAATGAGTTTGGAAAGGGGCCGGCCCGTGGCTCAGTTGGGAGAGCGTGGTGCTGAAACACCAAGTCAAAGGTTAAGATCCCCTTACCGGTCATCTTTAAAAAAAAAAAAAAAAGTTTGGAAAGACATACACACATCACACACAAGAAGGACTACCCTGGTGGGAAGGCTAAGCAAGGAATGAGGCTTACGACATCATAGGATGGCAGTCAAAAAGCACGTTAGTGTTTCAGATTTTTTACAAAGAGAACATACTCATGTATTGTGTAATTAAGCATGAATTATTTTAAAAAGAACCATCAAGCACAGAACTATCAGAAAATGGCTTAAAAAACCGTTATTATTCATTGACATTTGAAAGGGAGGCAACATAATAGTGCATATTGAAGAAGAGGTATCGCTGGGGAGATCCAGCTGGCTGACTGCCAACAGTCTTAGAGGACAGCGTAAAGTTGGTGAACTTACTGGAGGCAAAGGCTAAACCCCAAATCTGGCAATTCTAGCCACTAATGTTTCTCAGTATTCCTAAAGGGAATCCAATTCTCTGTGACAGAAAGATACCAGTTAAAATCACATAAGACTCAGGTATAAGTCAGAAGGTCTACTTAACTTATGTATAGTGGAAGCTAGCCCTTCCCAGTAACCAGCATATTTGTCTTCCCTCTCCAGGACACCCATTTCCTGGTAAGTGCCCCCTGGAAAGCCAAGTCCATCACCAGAAGTTACTTGGTGAGCATGTAATCAAAGCAAAAGCATAGTTATCAGATCACAGTGAGGTCAGATAAAATGTCATTGTCCAGAGTTGAAAATACCTCTCTAATGCCAACACTGCTTGTTTTCCCCAGATTCAATCTTTACTCCCTGGACAGTGCTGGGCATATACTTTCAAAGTTTGCATCTCCAAACACTCCACTTTTTGTTGCTCGTTTATATTATGTTGATATGCTAATGTGACTAAGCTAGCTATCTAGCTGTTTTTAAATTAGTTATTACAGACCCGGAAGAATGGCATTAGGCTGTTCCCATATGTTGCAGAGAAACACCTAGGGATTTGTACAAAAAGCTGAACTTTTATACTAATTTCTACATAAAAGTTACAACTTACATTTTCCTGAACTTATCTCAAAAGGAGTTGTGAACAATAACAAAAATAGCAATTATGCAAAAATGATTAATTTATACTGGAAGCCTATGGGAAATTAGTAGGGTGAAATAATAGTATTTCCCAAGCACTTAGTATTTGCCAGGTGCTCTGCTAGGAACTTGCAATACTGTTCCTCATATTAGTCTTATGAGATAATAGTATTCTGCATTTTAAAGATGAAGAAACTGAGGCCTCAATTAAGTATCTAGCCTCAGGGCACACAGTTCAACTGCAAACCTGTGCTCTTAACCACTATATTATACTGGCATAGTCGAAAAAAGTTTGACCTTTGGTTGAAGCTGTTTTTCATTTGTGAATTGGTGATAGCATCTATTTCATATGGTAGTTGTATTAAAAGAGATCATATGTCAAGGACTTAGTTTGCTTCTCTTTTGACAGATAATCTTACCTATATTCATGATTTAGAATGATACCAAAAACTCCTGAATGGAGTAATGGGATGAAGTAGAAATATACAATTTCTTCAATTTATTAGACTTATTTTGGAAACCCTTAGACTTAAAATATGGGATACCCAGATATGTGTTATTTCCTTCTGTGCAGTTTTTTAAAATAAATAGAATATTTATTGCTAGTTCATTCACTTCTTCTAAAAATACTGTTCTTTGTACCAACTGATACCATGCTAAGTCCTGGTTATGTCATGATGAATAAAACAAACTTGGTCTCTATACTCAAAGCTTATCATCCAGTAGAGGAAGACAGGCATTATGTCAGAAAACAGTATAATTTACAATTCTACAAAGTAAATGAACAGGGTGCAGTAATGAAGACAACTTAGAGGTGTAAAATAACAGCTTTTTTCAATATCTAATTATGCATAAAAAATGATGCAGTTCTCTCTAACTCTGTTCATTGAACCAAATTCTCCCAAAAGCCAAATTAAGGAAGATTTGCTTAAAATTTACATTAATAGTTTATTTTAATATGTTAATAAACCACAGATGGTTGTTTTTTTTAAAACTTGACTAGGGAAGCCAATAAATACATGATAAGTGGTAATGACATCAGTGGCCCCCGTCTGCACATCAAAATTCAAGGTGCTAAATCAACAAATGCACAATCAGACACTTGGTCACTGGCCATGTTGCTGAGCAATTATGTTCGGTAATCTTAAAATACATAATCAGTTATTTTGATGTGACCCGTGTTGGTGACTTCTGAGTGCCCTCAAAGTGCAAGTGATTAATCTCCCACCATGCAACTTTGTCAAACTTGTATTTGTAATATCTTAGAAGTTTAAAGAAGACATACCAAAATAACTTGTATTGATGCCTGAATTAGCCAACTCTTCCCCTGCCTCTCTTTCTCGATCCATTCTTATATCCCTCCTACAAAAGTCTCATCTCTGCCTGATAGGACAGAAACTCAACTAGTTCCAAGACAGTCCATTCTATTTGGTGGAACAACTCTGTTCCAAAGTTATGAAGTATCCATAGGAAATAATCGGGAGTAACGTGGCTTAGTGCACATTTCTCAAATACTATTACAAGTAGTGCTAGTAATGTATTAGTTGATAAAGTTAATATAAGGTTAATTATTCTTTTTTGGGTTTGTTTGTTTGTACTGAGTCAACATATCCTGCCCCAAAACAGAGCTTGTTAAGATGGTAGAGCCTGGTAATTGCATAAAACTTAAAAACTTTATTATCAGAGTTTCAACTCCTCTTCCTAATAGCACGTTTATAATTAATCTTCTACTCATTATTTCACTATTCTTGTAATAGTGTCCCTGTCATTAACTTAATAAAAAGTATTAAGTTATCTCTTCTGCTACACACTCCTAGACAAAAGGATCTCATAAGTTTGAAACTCCTCTTGGAGTTTCATAATATACAGTAGCACAGTAAAGGCTCTGTGAGGTTTTAAAATTAGAAAATCTGTTTAATCCAGTGTTTGCCAAACTTATTTGGCAACAGAATCCTTTTGGAGTTTTTTTTCAGTTTTTTTTTTTTTAATAGATGACCAGTAAGGGGATCTTAACCCTTGACTTGGTGTTGTCAGCACCACACTCTCCCAAGTGAGCTAGCCGGCCATCCCTATATAGGGATCCGAACCGGCGGCCTTGGTGTTATCAGTACCACACTCTCCCAGGTGAGCCACGGGCCAGCCCTAAAAGAATCCTTTTGAAACTTAAAATTTTTTTTTTGGACCGGTAAGGGGATCGCTACCCTCGGCACGGTGTTGTCTGCACCACGCTCAGCCAGTGGGCTCACTGGCCATCCCTCTATAGGATCTGGACCCGTGGCCTCAGCGCTACCAGTGCCACACTCTCCCGGGTGAGCCACGGGGCCGGCCCAAAATTTGTTTTAATTGTAGTAAAATATATATAACATAAAGTACAGCCATTTTTAGTGTATAATTCATTGGTGTTACATTCACAATGCCATTCTACCATCAGTGCTATTTCCAAAAGTTTTCCACCACCCCAGACAGAACCTCTATACCCATTAAATGTTAAGTTCCCATTCCTCGTTCCACCCTCAGTCCCTGGTAACCTCTATTCTACTTTCTGACTCCATGTATTTGTCTGTTCTAGATATTTCATATAAGTGGAGTTATACAATATTTGTTCTTTTTTTGTCTGGCTTATTTCACTTAGCATAATGTTTGTAAGGTTCATCCATGCTGTAGTATGTATCAGAACTTCATTCCTTTCTATGGCTGTATAGTATTCAATTGTGTATGCTTTTGTAACTTTTGAAGAGCACACTGTAGAAATGCTCATAATGAAATGAGAATGAGCTTTAGTGTTAGTTTGAACCATGGTTCCAGCACATTCTAGGTGTGTAAACTTAGACAAGTCATTTCACTTTTCTGAACCTCACTCGCTTTACTTAAAATGGGAATAATATTTTCATCAGTGAGTTGTAAGGATTAACTAAGATAAACATATAAATTTCCTAGTAAAATGCTTGGCTGTTACAGATGCCCAGTGAATATTCTTATCTCCCACATACTGGCAGAAAATGAAAAGGAAGATCATAATAATTATGAATTTCTGTAACTAGTAGTAATCAATGATTGTCTGTTTGGTTTTACCCCTGTAAACGGTCTCCTGCACTGTCCAGAACTGTAGCCACTAGCTATAGTACAACTTGACTACTGAGCACTTGAAATGTGGTTGCTGCGAATGAGGAACTGAATCTTTAATTTTAGTTAATTTAAATCTAAATAACCACATGCAGCTAATGGCTACCAAATTGGACTCCTAAAGCACTCCTAAAGCAGTGGTTCTCAGACTTGGTTTCATAATGGGATCACCTGGGGAACTTTAAAATGTACCACTGCCTAGGCCACTTCCCAGAGCAATTAAATTTTAATCTCTGTGCCCAGAATGAATATGTTTAAAAAACTCCCCTGGTGATTCTAATGCAGAGGGAATGTTGAGAACCACCGCTCTAAAGATCCCTTTGCACTCTATCCCTCCCCCCTCAATTAGTACCCTCATTTCAAGAAAAAAAGCAACGTTCTGGATCCCTTAAATTGATATTTTATAGATTCTTTCCCATAATTTTCCTTATATTTACCTATAACTTCAAATATTATCTTCCTTCTCTCGAAATCTTTGTCACATAAAATAGGGAAGGCTAATATTATATACAGTATTATTTATGGAATTATAAATATGTATTAAAAGTATAAAAGCAGACAGGAAGAATAACAACTTAAGGATAATCGAGAGGGAAGAAGTACACAGGTACGGAAAGCTCCAACTTTAGCTAACGTTTTACTAATTTAAAAATCTTTTACGGCGGCACTCCCGCCGAGGGTTCGGATCCCACATACAGACCGGCCGCTCACTGGCTGAGCGAGGTGCGGGTGCAACACCGAGGGTTGCGATCCGTTGCTAGTCACGAAAAAAGACAAAAAGGAAAAAATAAAATAAAATAAAATTGGTGGGCCGGCCCGGTGGCACACTGCTACAGTGCGCCGCTTGAGAGTGTGGTGGGGCTCCCGCCGAGGGTTCGGATCCCACATACAGACCGGTTCTCGCTCACTGGCTGAGCGAGGTGTGGGAGCAACACCAAGGGTTGTGATCCCGTTGCCGGTCCCGGTCCGGTACGGGCGCGACACTGAGGGTTGCGATCCATTGCCGGACATGAAAAAAAAGACAAAAAAAATAAAAAATAAAAATAAAAAATAAAAAATAAAAATCTTTTAAATTTTTACTGCTTTTAACTGTAAAAATACAGAGCTAAACTGTGGCACAACTTTTTGCCAGGGACAATTCTCTTCAATTCGGGGTATGTTTCTGCTTTAGCCAAAACCCACAACTTTAATAGATAAGCAACTACTTATCAATTCCTCAAATATGCATGTGCCCCTCCCTCTCTCCTATACCACTTATTTACATGTGTGTCTACTAAAAAGTGGTACTAGATTCAAAGAAGGGAAAATGGATTAGGAAGTCTTTAATTTTTACCCTAAGAAGTCAAGCATGTGTTTAGGAGTCCTTATTTTGAGGTTTACTTCAATTCATAAATTCACTTTTAATGGGCAGAAGATAAACTATTACTACAAATTTTCTTTGTCATATCCCCGCCTCCAAATGTTTTATAATTTAGCTATAGTCCCAATAAAGATATTTTGTTGTAATCATTTAAAATGACACATTTTATCATTAAACACTCATTTTTGGGATTTCCTTGCCCATTTAGAATATCTAGATTATCCACTGCATCTGAGACCTGTCAAGGTAAACAAATGGTTTAAAAGAAACCAACAGCTTTCTTGAGAGTTATTGTTTTTAAAAAGCATCTTTAATTTCAAGCAAGTTTTCGTTTAAAATCATATCTTTCTTGAATGGCCACTTAGAAGTTCATTTATAACTCAAAATGAATTATTAAGGAAATAAGAAGTGCCTTTAAGTAATTTATAAAGAGAGAACTAAGTAACAGAACTACAGAATTTCCACTCTCCACTCTTACTACTAACCGATCACGTGCTTTGTGCTTTAAATTGCAAGAAACTTTTAAAACCCAGGATCATTTTTCAGTGACAGTATCAGAAAGGATCTATACCACCTTGGCATGGAGAAAGAGGTAGTAAGTTATCTTTCCTCTCTACCGTTAAAACAATCCCTTTGTAGAATATATAAACCCTTGGCAATATTTCACAGGATCTCAGTTTCAGCACAGAAGTGGCTCATTTCTCTGGGTGTTCAAAAAAGCCCTGAGTGAAGGATCTATATGTCAGCCCTATTGGTTAAGAATAGGCTGTAAAATGGTTAGAATAACTGGGATATTTACATCACAGCGGTATAGGGGTTTCAAATGTATCTTGGTAAGGAATTTAGAGCCTCGGGTCATTGAGGCTCTGGACGTGCCAAGTGTTTTGTGGGAATGACAAACCTGCATAGACCAAAAAGGTGATGAGTGCAGCCAGCAGGTGGATACGAAGCTTGGTTCGGACCTCCTGGAAGTGCAGCAGAGCGCTGTGGAAGATAAAGGAGCAGATAGCCTCTGTGATTACCGCTTTGGGCAAGTCGACATGGATGGGATTCTTGCAAGCGAAGGTCCTCTCTCTGACGTGATATTTGGTCAGACCCAGGCTCCACAGGGCGCCTATGCAATACCTGCTGCATATGGCACTAATCAACTGAGCCAACAGCCTCATCGCACCCATCTCGGGGGACATTCCCCCCAGCATCATCTGCATCATGACGCCGCACGGGTTGCTGGAGGTGCCCACCAAAGTCAGGCCATGCACCAACGAGAAGAAGTAGATTAGCGTCAGCGTCCAGGTGGGGTGCGCGGGGTCTTGCTCGCTCAGCAGTTGCAACTCATGGGTGCAGCAACAGAGCTGGAAGGTGGCTAGAAACTCCAAGACGAAGGCATGGGCCATGGGCCTGTGCAGCTGCTGTCGAACGATCACGCGGGCCAGCCCCACGAACAGCACGGTCGACAGCATTAGCCCCAGCGAGGTGCAGGTGTCTTGCACCTCGGGCCAGAGCCCCAGCAGCGCCATGGCTCCCTCGCCGCCGGCTCACACTGCGGGCTCGGGCTCGGCAGGAGGCGGTCTAAGGGCCAGAGTCCAGAGTCCGCAGCCCCGCCCCTCCTCACGCCCCTGGGGCGGGCCAAGTCGGGGCAGCCGGAGGCCCGGGGGCGTCGCACTGGAGGACTCCTCCCCCTCCCCGGCTCTGCTTAGGGTGTTGGGACTAGAGCCGGGGAGGCGGGGAGGCGAGGGGCGGCGAGGAGGGCGCTGCTGGGGCACCGGCTCGGGGGCCAACGGTCAGCCGAGATGGTGACGCCCACGCCCTCCGTCGCCTCCCTTAGGGCCTGGGCGCGGACGCCCCGCGGTCACTGCGCACGCGCGCTGCGACCAGAGCGCCCGTGCGAGGGGGG
>NW_007726126.1:172439-202986 GCF_000696425.1 Galeopterus variegatus | reverse complement strand
GGGGGGGGGGGGGGGGGGAGACCCGGACCTGAGAGGAGCTGCAGGGAGCGCGACTGTCGCGCTCTTGGCTTAGAGGTGCAGACCGTGAGGGTTTTCTTTCCCAGCTCCTAGAACTGGAAAACCGTCGAGCTGGAAAGACCCCTGAAGATCATCTCGGCCAACCACCTCGGTTTTTAAATGAGGCGACTGAGATTGAGAAGACTGGAGGTGCGGCGCCGGGGACCGGCTGGGGTAGCAGCGTAGACCGCGAACCAAGGTGTGACCGGGGGAGGTAGGGCGCGCACCGGGGTCTCCTCCAGCCTTAGAGTTCTTCGCCTGACTAAAAAATAAAATATAACATTAGTGGTGGTAATACTTACAACAAAAGACACATTTTTAACCATTTCAAAGTGTATAATTCATGTCATTGATTACATTCACAGTGGTGTTTCTATTCCAGAACTTAAGTGGTGATTCTCAAGAATGAAGTCCTAAGTTTTATAACGTGACTGTCTCTATAATATTTGGCATGGCTTATTTAAATATGATAATATGAACCACTTATGTCTTACATATAGTACACTCTTTCTACGTGGAGAGGAAACCCAAAACATAACCCTGGAGAGAGGTCTGCTTCACAGAGCTGAGAGTCCTGTGACCCACCTCACTGATCAGCTTTGAAGGGCATGAAAACCGCCTAGCACAGAGCCCAGCACGTAGGAAGTGCTCAGTAACAACAGCAGGTTACAACAGCAGGTTACAACCGCCCAGGCCCACGCCCACGGCACTTGCCACCACACCCCACTCCCAGTAGCTCCTCCACCTGCGGTGGCCCATTGTGGGTGTGGAGTGGAAGAGACTGTCTGGCACTCCTGCGACCTCGCACCGAGTGAGGTTTTGTGCTCATGGCACGGTGTCATGGTTCAGCGTGGGGGTTCACACCCTCCAGCCTCAGTTCTGCCTCCACCAGGCTCTGCTGACCACAAGTCCACGTTTCATAGGGCTGGAGGGGAGGGAAAGAGGAACAAAAATGAGGGGAATCATTCGCTTCAAGTGGTAGAGAGTTGGAAGTTGCCCTTGCTGGTTCTCCTCAGCTTTCCTCGCCAATCTCAGAGTGTCCTTTTATAACCTAAGGAGAAGGTTCCCGTTGTAACTCCAAGACTTCTGTGGTGCCAATAGACTACCTAAATTTAAAAAAGAAAAAAAGAAAAATATTTCACGAAACACAAACTAGTAGAAAATGAAGTTCTTCTATCTTTCCTGTGTTGATGCCTGACCAGGAAGAATTTAGACTAAAGTAAAGCTATTTTTTAGTCACTGCTGTTTAAAGAGGTTGCTTTTAAATCAATCCTAAGTGTAACCCTTTGATTGCTCCCATTTACTAAAAGTCACGTTAGGATTAATGTGAATGCATTTTGTTTACGGCCCTGATGACAATTCACTTTTACTAGCAAGAGTCATGTAGAAAACTAGTCTTCTGGGCTTTGGTAAGAATTTTTTTTTTTTTTTTTTTGACCAGTAAGGGGATCGCAACCCTTGGCACGGTGTAGTCTGCACCAGCCATCCCTCCGAACCCGCGGCCTCGGCGCTACCAGCGCTGCACTCCCCCAAGTGAGCCACGGGGCTGGCCCGGTAAGAAATTTTAATATCTTTATAATATACATTGTCATTAAAAGGACTTTGGACATTGTTTCAATTAAAGAACAAAAGCAAAATAAACCAAATTAATTACTCATAATTGAATGTTTCACATCAAATAAATCAATCTCTTTCTATTTGCAGAAGCAAAAAAATCACTAAAGTCTCTTCAGAGTGACATTGTGGGCGAAGACCTGTTAGTTTTGGTGAAACAACGGTGAAGACAGTCTTTGCTCTTGAATAGCAAGCAAGAGGAAACAGAAGAGAGAACAGAAAATCAAAATATAGTGTAAAAGTACTATGATAAAAGAAGAGAGGGTTCTGTAGGGGGACAGGGAAGAGGCCCCCACTCAGACTTAAGGAAAGGCTCCCTGAAGGAAGTGTCACTGTAGATGAAACCTGAAGGATAAGTAGGAGTTAAGGGGTGCAGAAAAGAGAGAGAAAGAAGTGAGGCGTAGACACTGCATTTTGCAAAGACCCAGACAGAAAGCCCAGGGCAGTCAGGGCACTCCAGGCTGGAGGATGAAGGGAGAAGTAGCAGCAGTTCAAGGTTAAGTGAAATAATGCCTGAAAAGTACTTAGTACGTGGCCCAGCACATAGTCAGTGCTAAATAAGGGTTAGTATATAAAAATGAAGGTAAAGTTGGTAATCGTTAAGTAGTAATGAATTTTGCACTGAAGCCTCAGACAAGGAGGAGAAAAAAAACCCACCAAAATTAGAACCGCATTCCAGTGATATCTGTGAGGAGATGAAATGTTTAAGACCTTCTTAAGGCATGTCCTTCCAGATTGATGTTATCATGGGCAGAAACATGGGAGGAAATTTGTCATCACATTTGAAAAAATATTTTACTTTGAAGCAATCTCAGGCTTTCAGAAAAGTTGCAAGTACAGTGCAAAGAACTATTTTTTCCTGAACCATTTGAAAATGCTGATATTATGCTCCATTACCCAGAATATTTTAGTGTTTATTTTCTCAGATAACAGCAGTCTCTTACATAGCCATAATAAGACTATCAAAATTAGGAAATTAACATTGTTACTACCATCTACTCCTCAGATCCCATTCAAGTTTTGCGAGTTGTCCCAACACTGTACTTGATAGCAAAAGGATCCAGTTGAGAATTGCGCATTGCATTTAGTTGTCATATCTCATTAGACTCCTTCAATCTGGAAAAGTTCCTCAGTCCTTTCTTGATTTTCATGACCCGGACAATTTTGAGGATTACAAGGTTTTGTAGAACCTCTTAAATTTGGATTTGTCTAATGTTTCCTAGATATTAGTTTCAGGTTATGCATCTTTAGCAGGAATATCACAGAAGTGATGCTGTGTTCTGCTTGCTGCACTTTATCAGATGACACATGATTTAAATTTGTCCCATTACTGATATTAATTACTTTTGATCTCCTGATTAAAGTGGTATCTGCCAGGTTTCTTTACTGTAAAGCTGCTCTTTTCCCTTTTGTAATAAGTATTATGTGGTGGGAAGATCCAACAAACTTTACATTTGTTTCAATAGAAAAAAATATTGATAATTTGTAAACAGCTGAAGAGTTCAGATCATGTGATCTGGAGGTTGGGGGTTGCGGAGTCTGTATTTTCGTATTTCCTTAATAGAAGAAAAGAAAAGCAATGTTGCTGAGAGAAAAGAACTCTGAAGTTGGAGTCAGGACTGCAGGACAGTTCTCTAGGTGGCCTTGGACTGACTCAGTTCTTCCCCTATTCTCACTTGTAGTGAATAAGAATCACTAGAATGTGCTCGGAATGTGACATCCTGAGATGAGGGTGCTGGCTGGAACAGCCCAGGCTCTGTTTTAGCCTCCCCTAGAAACCAGATGTCCCTCAGTGCTTTAGTCCAGCTTGTCATGTGGCCTCTACGGTATAAAATCCAGGGTAGGCTGCTTTCTATGGTCCCTAAGCTGCAGTGCAAGTGGGACACGTGCAGTCAAGACATTTGCTCTAGACGGCTTTCCTGAGCCATGGGAGATGGGCTTACAATGAATCCTAGGCTTCTGTTGACCCTGTTTCATGTAACTTGTGTGTGGGGGGGTGTTCTGTCTCACTGGACTCAGACAAGTTGGTACCAGTGCACAGTGAACGTGCTTCGCAAGAACCCTTGAGTGCTAGGCCCAGTCCTGCCACTAATGAGTGACTTCTGCTTTGTGCTTCCATTTCCTCTATCAGGGGCCCCAGCTGGTGCCTATGCTGTCTCCCTAGGATTCAAGCATTACTGGAGAATTGATGGAGCAGGACTTCAGGACTCTGTTTATATGTGACTCCTCGAGCATCTTAGGAAAGGAGTCGAGAGAGAGAGAGAGAGGACAAGAAGGAGAGAGAGAGAGAGAGAGGACAAGAAGGAGAGAGACAAGGCCGGCCCGTGGCTCACTCGGGAGAGTGTGGCACTGATAACACCAAGGCCCCGGGTTTGGATCCCATATAGGGATGGCCAGTTTGCTCACTGACTGAGCGTGGTGCTGACAACACCAAGCCAAGGTCATCTTTTTTTAAAAAAAAAAAAAAAGAAGGAGAGAGAGGGAGAGAGCTGAGTCCCCATGGATGGTTCAAGGATAGTGAGCCACTGTCAGAAAGCAGAGGGAATGGTGAATAGAGCAGGTCTCTGTCATCTAGATAGCTCTCCAGCTCAGCCCCCAGGGAGGGATTCAGTCCTCTGTCTTAAGAGTCAAACCAAATAGAAACATCCACACAATAGAATACTATTCAGTGATAAAAAGATATAAACTATTCACAATAGCCAAAAGGTGGAAGCAACCCAAGTGTTCAAAAAATAGGCAAAGACTTGAGTAGACATTCCACCAAAGAAGGTATACAAGTGATCAAGAAGCGCTGGAAAAGATGCTCAACATCACTAATTGTTAGAGAAAAGCAAAGCAAGACCACAATGAGATACCACCCTACACCCATTAGGATGGCTATATAAAAAACAAACAAACAAAGAAATCAGAAAATAACAAGTATTGGCAAGGATGTGGCAAAATTATATCTCTTGTGCACTGTCGGTGGGAATGTAAAATGGTGCAGCTGCTATGGAGAACAGTATGGTGATTACTCAAAAAATTTAACATAGAATTATCATGTGATCCAGCAATTTCACTTCTGGATATTGTACCCTAAAGAATTCAAACAGGGTCTCTAAGGGATATTTGTACACCTATTTTCATAGCATTATTATTTTCATAGCAGCATTATTCACAATACCCAAAAGATAGAAGCAACCCAAGTATCCACTGATGGTTGAATGGATAAACAAAATGTGGTATATACATACGGTGTAACAATATTAAACCTTAAAGAGGAAGGGAATTCTGACACACGATACAACATGGATGAATCTTGAGGACACTATGTTAAGTGAAAGAAGCCGGTCACAAAAAAGACAAATATTGTATGACTCCACCTGAATGAGATACCTAGAACAGTCAAATTCATAGAGATAGAAAGTGCAGTGGTGGTTGCCAGGGGCTGGCAGAAAGGAGGAGTGAGGGGTTAGTATTTAGTGATTATAGGGTTTCAGTTTTACAAGATGAAGAGTTCTGTAGGTGGATGTTGGTAACAGTAGTACAATGTGAATGTACTTAATACCACTGAACTGTCCACTTGAAAATGGTTGAGATGGTAAATCTTATGTGTATTTTACCACAATTAAAATTTTTTTTTAAGGGATGAGCTATCAAGCTAGAAAAAATACAAATGAATCTTAAATGTATATCGATAAGTCAAAGAAGCAAGTCTGAAAGTCTACATACTACATACTATATGATTCTACCTTTATGATATTATGGGGAGGCAAAAACTACAGAGATGGAAACAGATCAGTAGGGATTCAGTGGGGGAGGATAATTAAACAGGTTAAGCACAGAGGATTTTTAGGGTAGTGAAACTATTTCCTATGATATTGTAATGGTGGATACATGACACCATGCACTTGTCAAAATCCATAGAACCTTAATGTGTGCAAACTTTAAAAAATCATTTACGAAGTCAGAGGACAAAATGGAATAAAGTATGGGACAAAATAACTGTATTATGAAACAACCTCACTGAGGGGTGGGAGAAAATTGCTGACCTAAGTAACTTCGGAAATGAGTGAAGTCTGTAAAACTAAATGCAAGGGAAATACACAAGCAGTATACTCTAACTGATGAAGTTGTATACCTACACAGGTATAAGTTACCAATTCCAAAACTGCTATATGTACATACTGGAACTGAACAATTAAGTAAATGGATGACAGATGGTGGGTGCCAAGTTTCTTACTATTGGAGTTTTTCTTACTATTGGAGTTTACAGATAATCCAGGGGAAGAGGCTAGACTGACCCATGTGGTAATAGACTGGAGTTGGCAATGTCAGTGTGAACTCATGTTTAGCTTAATATAGCTACAGATGTTTACATACAGAAATATTTATAGATATGTTCATATACATGGATTAAGACACATACATTTTATTACTGTGTCAGCAGAGAGGTGCTACAAAGGACACTCCAGTAGCACTAAGCATGCCTTGTGGTCAGATCTTGATTTCTAACACCAACTCTCATACAAGGAGCCAGGGTTCTTTGGAAAAATGGTTGATTCAAGGACCAAGGCAGGAAATGTACAAGGTGAGCCAGGAGCACCTTGTAGTGCAAGAAAGTAAGAAGATACTAGAAAAAAAAAAAAAAAAAAAGAAAGATGTAGTTAAGTCAAAGGGATACAGAAGCCAAATGAAAGAGCTGGCTAAAGCCGGGCAATATGAGCAACAAAATAAAGTAGTATGGGTTATAACTCAAAGTATAAATTAAATACCCATGAGGGCATACCGATATACATAAATGACTGAATAAATGAATAATATAAGAGAATAATCTCCCATGCCAAAGAATTCTAAATAATTCATGTCTGCCTTCAAGGAGACTGAGCATAACTCTTCACTCATTAAGTGTAGGTTGTGCATATTGACTTCCTTTCAAAGAGTGCAATATGGAAAGGTGGAGAAATCTGACAAACATTTTCTCAGCCAGGTGAGCAAAGTTTGCATCAATAGCAATAAGCCACATTGAGAGTATGAACCCCTTGATACCATGTGATGAGAATGGAGCTTTGCCTCTGTGATCTTCCTCCCCAAATGCGTAACCCCAATCTAATCATGAGAAAAACAACAGAAAAAATCCCAATTAAAGGACATTCTGCAAAATACCTGACTAGTACTCCTCAAAACTGTCAAGATTATAAAAAATAAGGAAAATCGGAGCAACCATCACAACAGAGGAGCCTAAGAAGATATGATGACTAAATGTAATATAGTATCTTGGCTGGCCAGTCAGCTCAGTTGGTTAGAGCGTGGTGTTATAACACCAAGGCCAAGGGTTTGGATCCCAGTACCTGCCAGCTGCCTCCCAAAATAAATAAATGTAATACAGTTATCTTGAATGGGATCCTAGAATAGCCAAAGGACATTAGGTAAAAATTAAGGAAATCTCAATAAAATATGGGCTTTAGTTAATAATAACATTAATATTGGTTCATTAATGACAAATACTCCATACTAATGTTAGATGTTAATAATAGGGGAAACCGCATGTGGAGTATATACTGCAATTTTTCTGTAAATCTACAACTGTACTAAAACCAAACATTTATTCAAAATAATAAAATAATATCAAACACAAAAAAACAGACATTGCTTTTATTTATTTATTTTTATTTTTTATTTTTTATTTTTTTCCTTTTTTTGTCTTTTTTACTAACCGGTAACGGGATTGCAACCCTCGGCGTCACGCCCGTACCGGAGACCGGCAACGGGATCGCAACCCTCGGTGTTGCGCCCGCACCGCGCTCAGCCAGTGAGCGGGAACCGGTCTCCACATGGGATCCGAACCCTCGGCGGGAGCGCCGCTGCGCTCCCAAGTGGCGCACTCTCCAGGGCGCCACCGGGCCGGCCCCGCTTTTTTTTTTTTTTTTTTTTTAAGTGGAATTTGAATGCCAAGAGTTTCAGCAGAGCCTGGAGTTGGTACTGGTGATTCTGGCAATGAGAAGAGATGGTGAACACACCAGCAATTGTTAAGAAAGAAAAGGTCTCAGCATGGGACCTCAGTAGACTTGGAGCAAGCACCTGTGGGCCCCAGCAACCGCAGAGTGCTTTGGGCAGGTACCAGAGGCCTGTCTGCCCCTTTCAGCTTCAACAGAAACAAAGGGGTCTCTACAGAGAGCCAGAGCTAGAGCAGGCTGGAGGAAAACAGTGCCGGAGATGTCTGCTCTGCAGGCTCTCTCTGGAGCTTTGCAAAACTTTTTGGAGGAAAATATGGAAGTCCGGCATTCCTGCAGAATGCCTGGAAGCAGATCCAAAGAATTACTGATTTGTGATTGTTGTTGCTGCCCAATATTTACTGGGAGAATGCTATGGTCTGTAGAACAGGTGATCTACAAAAGGAGGGGACTTATCTCTAAGGCATCTCTATAAATCTCTTTAAAATCAGTTAAATATAAAACATAAAATATAAAAATCTATAAAATGCAATCTCATATGTATATGTATTTGTACATGCACACACTCTAAATGCAACTTAATGGCCTGTGACAACAAATGCTTTTCTTTTTTTTTTTTTTCCAATAAAAGTTAAAACTTAGTACACAGATGCCAGAAATCCCTTTCAATATACTTTATCTATTAGAAATACAAGTCTCAATCACCTGATTTTTTTGACTTCCTTTTGTCTCTAACGATGAGACTGGTGGTTTGATTATATGCTTACATTTCCAGTTTTTAATTTAACTGAACAAACCTGGATTCTTGCCAGACTTATCAAATCTTTGAATTCCAGGTGTGGGAGCTACCTCTTTCTGAATTTCATTTCACCTAACTTCCTATTCACTCTTCCTTTTCTGATGCTCAAATAGCTACTTCATCTTTACTCAGTTTCTCTTACAGTTTTTAACTGGCTCTCCTCTGTTAAAAATGAGATTTGTGGGTTCTAGTAGGATTAATTCTTATCTCCAGATGATGAACAGAATCTAACTAGACCTATCAAGACACAGCCTATCTCCAGCACAATGCTTGTTCAATGAAGGTGATGGACAGAATGACTAATTAATAGGCCCTTATCACCATGGAGTCTTCATTCATTCAAGTATTTATTGAACATCAGTTAGGTGGCAGCCAATGTGCCAGGCACTATAACATAGCAATGAATAAATACTATCCCTTTACTCTTGGTACATAGGCTTTTGAGAAAGACAGGCTAATATTAAACAATGGCTAAGTATTATGCATAGTAGGAGAGAGGAATATTGGGCTGTTATTCCCAAAACCATGGTTTTAAATCTTCTTTTGGGGGGGAAGGTCATAGACCCCTTGAATTTGATCAATGCTATAGACCCTTGCCCCAGAGAATAAACATACCCAAAAAAGTTTGCCAATGATTTCAAGCTCTTTGTGGATCCTTGAAGCCCTTCAGTGGACTCTGGATTTAGAATTTCTATCTTAAAAGATAAACACCAAAATAAGATGAAACCAGAAGAAGCAGAAATTCTAAGATATATGGGAGGGAAGTTATAAGGAAAAGCAGCAGCAAGAATGAAAAATGTTTCTATAGCTTTATCTCATCTGTTTTATCACCAGCCAACATACAAAATAGTTAATGTTTCCAGGAAAAGTCCACTGCTGATGACTTGGCGCCCCCCAACAAGTGAACCTTGCCTTCCCACAAAAGAACACTTTAAGAAGCTACCAAATTACTTGCCTTTGCTCTCGCGCAGTACTGCACTTAGCCCTGTGCAGATTGTGGGCCTTACCTCAAGCTTTTGTGGTTGGGGTCCTGGACTGTACGCTTTTCAGAAGCTCCCTAGTGACTCTTGAAACTGTGAGAGCTAGTGCTCCAGAAACTTTGCCCTGGTCACCAATCTAGACTGATTCCCTTACCTGAAGGGTTTGTTCATTCTCTCAAATATTAATCCACTGCCTAGTCTGTGCCAGGCACTGTTCAAGGCGCTAGGGACAGCCCCTGTCTTCAGGGGTACTTAAGTGGGGGGAGGACAAAAATAATAAATATATAATATAATGGGTTGTAAGAAGTGCTGTAAATGAAAATTTAACAGAGTGAAGGGGATAGAAAGTGACTGGGGTTTGTGTGTTTGGCATAGCGATTTATAGCAATTTTATATTTACGTGGAGTGTCAATGAAACCTTCTCTGATAAGGTGATATTTGAGCAGAAATTTGGAGAAGTGAGGGAGCGAGCCACGTGGGCAGCTGGGGGAGCCTTTCAGGCAAAGGGAGCAGCAAAAGAGGAGAGGCCAGTGGGCAAAGCAGAGTGAGTAAGGGGGGTAGTGATGGGAAATGAGGACAGAGATAGAGTCGAGGTGTGTGTGTCAGGTCACCCAGGGTCAGGGGACAAGTGTCGGGGGTGAGGGATAAGCAGAATCTGAGGGTACTAGACTCTGACAGATCACAGAATGCTGCTAGCGGTGGGAGGTGCTTTGCACTGCAGTACCCACAACAGCACACATGCTGAAGTGGAGGGACCCAATGGCCATTTTGTCAAATACCCACAATTTGCGAAGAATTTACATATGTGTTTTAATTTGGTCTTACAACAATACTACAAGTTGGGTGTCATTGTTCCCATGTTGCCGATGAGAAAATTTCAGACCCAGAAAAGTAACTTGACAAAGGCTATATAGACTGGTAGTAAATAGAGGAGAGGGCAACTTTATTATTTTGGCCTCACTTCTTACCTATTTTCTCACGTTGCTGGCATTGATGCCTTCTTGATAGTACATTTGGAGAAGCGAAATGTTGCTACAGGTGGGAAGGCAACAGAAGGAAGGCAAAGTGGCAGGCATGGCTAGAATTTTGCCTGCTAGGTGCTCACCTTGGATTACACACCTGGCCTTACAAAAAATGCCACGAGATGGCAGCATCTCATACTCTTGCTCTGCAGCCAACTTTTTCAGTATAAAAATACTGAATAAAAATAAAGTACCAGTTATAGTCCATATTTAGAAATACGAGTACTCGTCTGGAAGTAGAGTAAAGGCCCCTAAGTGCACAGAAATATTTCACCCATTCATAGATATTAGCTGGACATTTGCCTTCAACTAAGCATGATAAAGGAAACCATTTTCAATACCTTATGGGAATTATGTAAAATAGTAGAATGCAATGGTTACAGGTTTCCATGTAGGACATCAGAGAGACCCGTGTAAAAAATTCTAGCTCTGACACTTACTATGTGGTGGTGGGCAAATGAAAATCTTTTTTTTTTTTTTTTGGTCTTTTTGTCTTTTTTCGTGACCGGCAACGGATCGCAACCCTCAGTGTTGTGCCCGTACCGGACCGGGACCGGCAACGGGATCGCAACCCTCGGTGTTGCTCCCACACCTCACTCAGCCAGTGAGCGGGAACCGGTCTGTATGTGGGATCCGAACCCTCGGCGGGAGCGCCGCCGCGCTTCCCAAGCGGCAAGCGGCGCACTGTAGCAGTGCGCCACCGGGCCGGCCCCAAATGAAAATCTTTTAAAACTTGTTTCTTCTGTAAAATTCCTACCCCTTAGGTTTACTGTGAATATTAGATAGCACAGACAGAGCTCTTGGTGAAGTGCCTGATACTTATCACTTAGTAATTAGTAGCCATTATATAACAATTATTTAATGTTTTTCTCTACCTTCCTAATGTCAGAACTGTAAGAAACCTTAGAAATTACCGAGTCTAATAGTTCTCAACTTTGGATGCACTTTGGAATCACCTGTGGAGCTTTAAGAAGTCTGTTGTCTGGGGTCCCAGCCCCACAGGTTCTGATTTGGTTGGTCTGGGGTGCAACATAGCCATTAGAATTTTTAAAGCTCTCTAGATAGTTGTACTATGCAGTCAGGGTGGAGAACTATTTCTCTAGACCAACATCCTCACTGTACAGACAAGAAAGAGAGGCTCAGTGGGAGTGTCTCGTCTGGTGACAAGAGATAAGAACTTAAACCGAAGTCGGCCGACTCCCAGTGCAGGGCCCTCTCAGCACACCAGCTGCCTCGGCTCACCTCCTGCGCTTCCACACACATGCTCTGCCCTTACCAGGTCCACCCCGTGCCTAATCCACAATACAAACTGAAATTTGAGTGCTTATTATGTGCCAAACACTGAGCAAGCCACACATCCACAAAAGAAGCTTTCAAGAAGGGTGTGAGGATCGCCACTGCAGGAAGAGGAAGCTTCTGTTCAGAGGCTCCAGGATACTGGCTCAAGTCACAGCTAGTGAGGAGAAATCAGAAGCTCATGCAGTCTGTTGGACACCAGAGCCGAGGCTCTTTGGCCATCCATTCCTCTCCATTGTACCTTGCCTGGGCTATTTCTCCACCAAGAACTAGCGGTAATTTTACTCCCTCAAAACCTTCCACCCCAGACCACAGGGATCTCTTTATTGACTCAACTTTCGTGGCACTAACCACGTGCATTAGCTATCTGGCACAGTCTACCTCGCGTGGTCATGTATTTCGTCATGTATATGACCTGCTTTCTTCTCCTTGAGGCTGGGAAGGAGAAGCAGCTTCTTCTGTGTTTTCATCCTGTCCCTGTAGCTTGTCAAGTTGTGGTGATATTGCAAGATCATAATATTTAGTCTTTTGTGAGATTCCACTCTTGGATTTCCTAGAGAAGGGGGAACACCTGTAGGCCCACGTGGTGTAAAAAGTTTGAACTGAGAAGGAATGGAGCTTTCCCAGGGCTCAGATTTGTAGCAGTATGCTCTTTTCCACAAGTAAGCCTCTAGGTGTCAGTCGAAAGCCTAGTTGTGAGAGTGTGAGCATCTCATAAGTGAAACCAGAAAATCTCAGGCAGGAAGGGATTTTTCTCATCTAACCACCAGCGCAAAGCTAGAATTCCCTCTCCAGCCTGACAACAAACCATAGCAACATTCCTTCCAGCTCTGGAATCAATGATGGGAACTCACTGTTTTTGAGGCACCTCTTTCATGTTTGGACAGGTTTATTAGAATGTTCTTCTTGATTTTATGTGAAACTCTTTCTCCTCGTAGCTTCCTCCTACTCCACAAGAAAATTAAGTGCATCTGGGCCTGGGATGCGAACAGTCTGTTATGGCTGAGTGAGGCCCTCCACACAAGCAACTCTGGGATGTTTCTGGCACTAGGAAGAGCTCCACTGCCCTGGGCTGTCCTGCCCATCAGCCCCTCCCTCTGGGCCTAAGCACTGTCTACTCAGAGGACCAGGAAAGGGAGGAAGTGAGCAACACACCTCTGGCAGAGTGCTGTCTTCTCAGACCCAGAGAAGAGGAGGTGACTCTTCCCAGCAGAGTCTGAAGACCTGGAGAGTATGTGTCTTGCTCACTTCTGTTCTTCCCAAGGATTCCTCCCCAAGAGCCAGACCCATTTTCTCTCATCCAAAAAAATAAAGAGGGATTACCACTGTACTTCCTGGTTCCAATTCTTTAAAAATGTATAGAACAAATCCAATGACTCTTCCTCTAAGGATGTGAAGACAGAGATTGTCATCCATCTACCCATCCATCCATCTGTCCATCCATCCATTAAATATGACTTTACTCAGAGCCAACTATGTTACAGGTACTGAGTCTCCTAGTAGGCAGTCGATAAGTGGCAATGGGTATTGCTGATAATCCGATGATTAATTCAGGTCAGGTCCACTTTTACATGGTGAATTTCTGAGAAGAGTATGAAGAGACAAGGCAACTCACATTCAATGAGCATGAACTGCCCATCAGGCAAGTGCTAGGTGCTTGCTTTATATGCCTTATAATGTTAAAGACTGTCTTACAAGGTAGGTTATCTACATCTCCATTTTACTAATGAGGAAGGCAAGGATTGGAGAGCTTAGATAATATGACCAAGGACCCATAGCTAGTAGGTGGTGGGACAGGAGTCTGTATACAAAGCTCCCCAACCACAAACCCCCCACACTGTGGGAATCCCTAGGATAGCTGAAGGGACATCATGGTCCCCTCATGTCATGTGTCTGATACAAATATTGCTTTAAGATTTCTTTTCAAACTTTCAAACCCAAATTCCTCATTCTTTCTCTCTCTGTGTGTGTGTTTAGTTTAAGTTTACAAAGGGATTTGCTTGTTGTTGTTTTTCCATAGGAGTCAAATTTCTTGTCAATATCTTTCCATTGTAAACTTGGACACAGGAAAGAGATCATGAAAATCGATAGCAGTAATGTGGATATTCATTGGTTTGTTTTTTCTCTGGAATTCGCTTTTTGATTTTATTTATTTATTTTATTTTACTTTTTCTTTAAAAGATGACCAGTAAGGGGATCTTAACCCTTGACTTGGTGTTGTCAGCACCATGCTTTCCCAAGTGAGCCAACCGGCCATCCCTACATAGGGATCTGAACCCGTGGCCTTGGTGTTATCAGCACCACACTCTCCCAAGAGAGCCACGGGCCGGCCCTTGATTATATTTATTATAATCGATCAGTTGTTGTGATAAGAAGACTGTAGTGGATTGAATTATGTCCCCGCAAAACTCACTGAAGCTTGAATTGTGTCCCCCAAGTTTTATTTATTAGAAACTTAGCCCCCATTGTGACTGTTAAGAAGGTGGGAAATCCTATTATGGTAATTGAAGGGTGGAGCCTTGATGAGGTGATTGGATTGTAGGACCATGTAGTAGTGAATGGATTAAAAATGGTGGACAGGGGCGTGGTTCTGAGGGCTTTAAAAGAAGAGGAGAGTCTGTCTCTCTCTCTCTCTGCTCTCTCTGCTTCCACCATCTTGAAATGTGAGACCCCTGGGTCACTGTGGCCACCACCAGATGGACTTTGGACTTCTGAGCCTCAGAAACTGTAGGCAATAAATTTCATTTTCTTTATAAATCACTCAGTTCCATGTATTTTGTTATAAGCAACATAAACGGACTAATGCAGAAAATTGGTACCAGAGAAGTGGGGTGTTGCTTATAACAAATACTTGAAAGTGTGGAAGTGGCTTTGGAACTGGGTGTCTAGGAGAGGCTGGAGGAATTTTGAGGGACAGGCTAGAAAAGGCCTAGATGCTGGTGAAATTTCAAAAGATGAGAAAACCAGAGAAAGTTTTAGAGACTGGTTAAATGGTGGTGAACAGAATGCTTATAGAAATATGGACTGTAAAGACCCTTCTAAAGAGGTCTCAGATAGAAGTAGGAAGGAGTTTATCAGATCACCCTTGCTGTGAACTGGCAAAGAGCTTGGCTGCATTCTGTCCATGCCCTAGGACTTTGTGTAAAGTGGGACTTAAGAGTTGTGAACCAGAATGTTTGGTGGAAGAAATTTCCAAGAGGAAAGCATTAAGGAAGCTGCATGGCTACTTGTAACAGCCTACACTGAGTTATGGCAACAGAGACACAACATAAAGCCAGAATTTAAAAGGAAAGCAGAGTGTAAAGATTTGGAAAATTTGCAGCCTGGCCATGTGGTAGAGAAACAGAGAGCAATTTCAGAAGAAAAATTCAATGATCCTAAGAAGATTAACACAATAGTACGGGATTATCAAGAGAAGGGGGAAAAGGCCCTGAAGGCATTGCAGAAGCCTCTGGGGCTAGTCCTTCCATTTCTGGCCCAAAGACCTAGGGAGACAGAATCATCTTGGGGAACAGGCTTGAGGAGCCCTCCACAGGCTCACTGCCCAGGAACACCTTAGGAAGCTGCTTCTAACACCAGCACCCCAGCTGCTTTGGCTGCTCCAGCCATGGCTAAATTGGCCCCAGGTTTGGCTGGATGTGCAGCTTTGGAAAACACAAGCCAGAAGCCTTGGTGGCATCCGCGTGGTGTTAGGTCTGCAGGCTTGCAGAATGCCAGAGGATGTATGGAAAAGTCTGGAGGCGCAGGAAGAGATCTGTCACAGGGGCAGAGTCACCACAGACAGCCTTCACTAGAGCAATGCGGAGTGGAAATGTGGGGTCAGAATTGCAGCAGAGAAACCCCATCAGTGTTATGCCTAGTGGAGCTGTGAGAGCGGGACTACCATGGCGACCCCAGACTTGTGGAGCTACCAGAGTGGAACACCAGCCTGGGAGAGCTAAAGTATCACCTGAGACCAGGAAAACCATAGGAGCGGAGTTGCCAGAGGACTTGGGGACCCAACCCCCACGCCAGTGTGCAGAGGACGTGGAACATGGAGTCAAAGTACATGATTCACCAGCTTTGAGATTTAATGCATGTCCTGCTGGGCTTCAGACTTGTTTGGGACCTGTTACCCCTTTCATTTGGCATATTTCCCTGTTTTGAAATGGGAATATGTATCCTGTGTTTGTCCCACCATTGTATCTTGGAAGTAGATAACCTGTATTGATTTCACAGATGGGACTTTTGAACTTTGGACTCTTGACTGAAACAAGTTAAGACTTTGGGGATGAAATGAATGTATTTGCAGGTGAAAAGGACATGAGTTTTGGGGGGCGAGGGGTGGAATGTAGTGGATTGAGTTATGTCCCTCCAAAACTCAGTGAAGCTTGAATTGTATCCCCCAAGTTTTATGTATTAGAAACTTAGCCCCCACTGTGACTGTTAAGAGGGTGGGAAATTCTATTATAGTAATTGAAGGGTGGAGCCTTGAAGAGGTGATTGAATTGTAGGACCATGCAGTAGTGAATGGATTAAAAATGGTGGTCCGGGCATGGTTCTGAGGGCTTTAAAAGAAGAGAATAGTCTCTCTTTCTGCTCTCTCTGCTTCCACCACCATGCAGTGTGAGACCCCTGGGTCACTGTCACCACCACCAGATGGACTTTGGACCTCCCAGCCTCAGAAACTGTAGGCAATAAATTTTACTTTCTTTATAAATTACCCAGTTCCATGTATTTTGTTATAAGCAACTTAAATGGACTAATACAAAGACCAAAGAAAACTTTTTTTTTTTTTCCTTTTTGTCTTTTTTCATGTCCGGCAACGGATCGCAACCCTCAGTGTTGCGCCCGCACCGGACCGGGACCGGCAACGGGATCACAACCCTCGGTGCTGCGCCCGCACCTCGCTCAGCCAGTGAGCGGGAACCGGTCTGTATGTGGGATCCAAACCCTCGGCGGGAGCGCCACTGCACTCCCAAGCAGCACACTGTAGCAGTGCGCCACCGGGCCGGCCCCAAAGAAAACTTTTGAGAAAATAAAAAAAGATTACCTCAAATCTCATATCCTGACACAACTGTTTTCATTCTAATCTATCCATATGTATATGTTTTGTCAATTGTAAATTCATAATACATGTAGACTATTACTATAATTCCAAATATTTTATATTTTGATTTTCTTCATTCAGCATTATTTAAGGATCATCTTACACATGTTTCTATGTAGCCTTATTAATAATTATATTTAACAGCTGCCTGATGTTACTGAACCTAAGTCTGGATGCCTGCCCCATAGAAAGACCCTGGCTTGGCTTACCAAAATCTGTTACCCCAGGGCATTCAACTCCTGGATTGACTCACCAAAATCTGTTGCCAAACCCAAGTCTAGCTGCCTGTCCCAAACAAAAGCAAATGATCCAGAAGTCAAATATTGATGAAAATGAAAGTCAGATTTATTAGGAATACTGGCGACCTAAGGAGAAATGGTAGGCTAACCTATCTTTCCAGTAAATCTCAAGGAGAATGGCCAGGCTAAAGCCATCTCAAGGACTCAGATTTAAGAGGGGATTGAGAGAATGGAATGTGGGAAATGAAAAGCAGGAGGGAGGGGGACATGTAAGGGGCTAGGTGATTAGGATCCTGTAGGATTTTGATTTGTTTCAGGGTGGAATATCTTTCAGCATAGCTTTATTGATGACTTCCTTCGTTTCTCAAGATCTGGATAGTACATGTCTCGTGGCAAGTTTGCAGCTTCAGGTTGACCGGAAGGCAACTTTACATTTATGTATGTAGTGTCATATTGCTCTGTAATCAAGGTTCAAAATATAAAATAGCCATGGGAAAAGAGGGAACTCAGAGAAATGGATGCTAAGAAAAAAAAGTGTGTCTTTTCTTTCTAAAGCCCATGCAGTTTTGGTCCTAACTTTACATTTATGTAAATAATGTCATCTTGCTCTGTAACCAAGTTCAAAGTAACAAACAACCATGGGAAAAGAGGAACCTCAGAGAAGTGCATGCTAAGAAAAAACCTGTCTTTTCTTTTTTTCCTAAAGCCCATGTAATTTTAGGTCCTAACATGGCTTCAGGCCTGCTCACTCCAACACTTTTAGTCTATCAATTTGAATATTTTAAGGCCTTTAGAGATGAAGTTTAGGGATAACTGACAAGAAATACTCTTTCTCTTTAATTCATTATTTAAACAATTTAAAGCATGGCTTTAACTCCTTATAGAGTATCATTTCAATGTGTTACAATACCAAGGGGACAGGGAAATATTTTTTCCTTTTTTTCTAATAAACATAATTGTTATTTATTTATTTTAATTGTACATGTTTATGAGGCACAGTTTGTTATTTCAATACATGCATATATTGTACAATGGTCCAATCAGAATAGTTAGCATATCACTCAAACATCTATCATTTCTTTGTGGTTATGACATTCAAGCTCCTTTTTTCTGGTTATCTTGAAATACAACGTTATTAGCTGTGGTCACTGTAGAGCACCAGAACTTATTCTTCCTATCTAACCATAACTTTACAACTTTGTGCATTTACCAACGTCTCTCCAACCCCCAACTAGGGAAATGTTTTTAATAAGCAGGACATTTTCTTTTTGGTTTTATGGGTCAAAATTAGATTTGCAATATTAGTATCTCAAGGTAATGACCATGAGTTTAATTGGCGTTTATTTCTTCTAAAATTCTCAGTGCCCTGGTCACTCCTCCTGCTTACTGAAGGCTTCAGTTGCAGCTTCTAAAAACCTGTTTTGGCTTCGTTAGTCAGTTACTCATCAGGGCTTTGCTCCGTGGACACAAGTTCTTCTTGGTAACTGCTTCTTGTTCTTTCAGTGCCTACTATTTCTGGCAGCGAGTCAAGCAGAGGACACCTTGATTTTGTAGGGTTTTGTTGTTCGTTTCTTTGTTTTGTGCAATCTTAACTGTGTTTCTTCCTGCAATCTCCTTTTCTCTCCTTCAGCTCAGAGTCTGCCAGAACCAGCAGGGGAAAGAAATTGGGAGGTGACCACGGTTTGAGTTTATTTCCAGCTGATACTGTAGGGTCCTGCTTATCACTAAGGCTTGTTCTGACCCATGATGGTGGAGCTACTATGGGCCACTCTTCTGATGGTCCCAGAGGCCTGTAAGACCTGCTAAGGGCTGGCCTGTCTAATTCTGCTTCTTGATGTGCAAATCCATTTTTCCTTGGTTTTAGCCAAGAGGTAGGATAGGCGAGAAGAAGACAAAACACTGGATATGTTCATGCAGAAATGGCTTATCAAAATACAAGAAATATTAAGAAATTTCAAACAGAAATGATAGTCTGTTCCCTTTCATTTAAAAACAAGCAGGATTCTTCTCTGGGCTGATTCACAGCCAAATGGAACTGCTGTGGACTATTGACATTGATAGGATTTAATAGTCAAGGTTTTAACCATTCCTGAGTTAAAGCTGGTCATGTATCATTTTGCTGAGACCTAAATTTTAATCCTGTGTACTAGGACATGGACATGTAGAAGCAAGTGAGTTACCTTTGCTCTCCACCATGTGGGGATACAATGAGAAGTCAGCAGTCTGCATGCAACCCAGAAGAGGACCCTCACCAGATCCCTACCAGGTCAGCGCCCTGATCTCATACTCCCAGGCTCCAGAACCGTGAGAAATAAATTTATGTTGTGAGAGAGAAAGAGAGAGAGAGAGAGAGAGAGAGAGAAAGTGACCATACTCAGTTATTTCTCGCCTCTGTGCCTTTGGTTTTACTCATTTCTGCTTATCTTCCCCCCATGTCCAACTATTAAAATTATGTCTAATAAATGTATTGCCTTTCTCAATGAAGTTTCTCCTGATTGTTTTCCACTAACAGAATCTCTCCCTTCTTTGGGCCACCTTAGAATTTTATTTGTACCTTTTTATGGCTTTTATTTTATATAACCTTGTATTAGGGTTCACAGGAGAAACATATAGATATATAAGAGGGGATTTATTATAGGAATTGGCTCACATGATTATGGAGGGTGAGAAGACCCATGATATGCTGTCAGCAAGCTGGAGAACCAGGAAGCCAGTGGCGTAATTCCTTCTGAGTTCGAAGGCCTGAGAATCAGAAGAATCGATTGTATAAACTCTCAGTGCAAGGCTGAAGGCCTGAGAAACTGGCGGGCTGCTGGTGTAAGTCCTGGGATCTGAAAACTCTGAAAACCTGCAGTTCTGATGTCCAAAGGCAAGAGAAGATGGATGTTTTATTTCCAGAAAAAAGAGTGAAATATTCCAGGTTATTCTATGGCTTTGGGGTGCCATTAAGCCTCCTTCTAAGTAGAAATGGTCTTACGACAATGTTATCCAGGACAGGTGGACACAATTACTGACTTATCCCAGATCTCCCAAGGCACTATAATTTAGCTAACCTGATCAGAGAGGATTCTTTTGGTTATCAGTTGTTTTTTTATGGTGTCCTTAGGGGTTTTTTTTTTATGTGTAAGATCATATCATCTACAAACAGAGACGATTTTACTTCTTCCTTTCTAATTTGGATACCTTTTATTTCTTTTTTTTGACTAATTGCTCTGGCTAGGACTTCTGGTACTAGGTTGAATAGAAGTGGTGAGTGTGGGCATCCTTACCTTTTTTTCTTTTTTTTTTTTTTTAAAGATGACCGGTAAGGGGATCTTAACCCTTGACTTGGTGTTGTCAGCACCACGCTCACCCAGTGAGCGAACTGGCCATCCCTATATGGGATCCGAAGCCATGGCCTTGGTTTTATCAGCACCGCACTCTCCCGAGTGAGCCACGGGCCGGCCCCCTTATCTTTTTCTTGATCTTACAGGAAAAGCTTTCAGTTTTTCACTGTTAGTATGATGTTACCTTTTCATAATTAGCCTTTATTATGTAGAAGTAATTTACTTCTACTGCTTTGTTGAGAGTTCTTATCACTAAATTTCGTCAAATGCTTTTTCTGCATCTACTGAGATGATCATGTGATTTTAATTTATTCCATTAATGTTGTGTATCACATTAATTGATTTTCATATGTTGAACCATCCTTCCATCCCAGGGATAAATTCTTGGTCATGAGGTACAATCCTTTTAATGCGCTGTGGGATTTTGTTTGCTAGTATTTTGTTGAGGATTTTTGTATCTATGTTTATCAGGGATATTGTTGTCCTGTAGTTTTCTTTTCTTGTGGTGTCCTTGCCTGGCTTTGGTATCAGGGTAATGCTGGCCTCATAAAATGAGTTTGAATGTCCTTCCTCTTCAGTTCTTTGGAAGAGTTTAAGAAGGATTAATGTTAATTCTTTACCTGTTGGTGGAATTCCCCAGTGAAGCCATCTGGTCCTAGGCTTTTTGTTGGGAGGCTTTTGATTACTGATTTAATCTTGATACTAGTTATAAATCTGTTCAGATTTTCATTTAGTCTTGGTAGGTTGGATGTGTCTAGGAATGTGTCCATTTCTTCTATGTTATCCAGCATGTTGGCATATAATTGGCATATAATAGTAGTCTCTTATGATCATTTTTATTTCTGTAACATCAGTTGCAATGTCTCTTCTTTAACTTCTGATTTTATTTATTTGAGTCTTCTCTCTTTTTCTTTTTTTTGTCTTTTTTGTCTTTTTCCGTGTCCGGCAACGGATCGCAACCCTCAGTGTTGCCCCCGCACCGGACCGGGGACCGGCAACGGGATCGCAACCCTCGGTGTTGCTCCCGCGCCGCGCTCAGCCAGCGAGCGGGAACCGGTCTGTATGTGGGATCCGAACCCTCGGGCGGGAGCGCCGCCTGCTTCCCAAGCGGCGCACTATCCAGTGCGCCACCGGGCCGGCCCCTTCTCTCTTTTTCTTAGTTTAGCTAAGGGTTTGTTGATTTTGTTTATCTTCACAAAAAAACAACTTAGATTCACTGACTTTTCCTGTTTTTCTATTTTCTATGTTGTTTATTTCTACTCTGATCTTTCTTATTTCCTTCCTTCTGTTAACTTTGAGCTTAGTTTGTTCTTCTTTTTCTAGTTCCTCGATGTGTAAACTTAGGTTGTTTAAGATATGTCTTCTTTTTTTAATGTAGGTGTTTATCACTATAAACTACTCTCTTAGTACTGCTTTTGCCGCATCCCATATGTTTTGGTACCTTGGGTTTTAATTTTCATTTGTCTCAACGTATTTTCTAATTTTCTTTCTTTTTTTTTTTTTCCTTTTTGTCTTTTTTCGTGACCGGCAACGGGATCGCAACCCTCAGTGTCGCACCCACACCTCGCTCAGCCAGTGAGTGGCCGGTCTGTATGTGGGATCTGAACCCTCGGCGGGAGCGCCGCTGCGCTCCCAAGCAGCGCACTGTAGCAGTGCGCCACTGGGCCGGCCTCTAATTTTCTTTAAAAAAATTTTTTTATTAGCATATTCATTGTTACAAATCTTACTTATTCTTTATGCCCCTTATCCAATCTCTCCCCTCCCCCCCATTCATCCTCCCCATCCCCCCTTTCCCTTCCCTGTTCTCCCCTTCCCTCTCCCCCCCACCTCCTTTAACATCCATAGATTTGTTCTCCCCACCTGATAGATTAACTGTTCCTCTGTTGGTTTGTTGCCTAGATGATCTGTCCAGTACTGAAACAGGTGTGATCAAGTCCTCCCCTATTATCATAAATCAGATGCTTCTTTTACTCTAGAGTGTGCTTTGTGGAGAGAGAGGACCTCTTCTTTCTTTCTCTCTCTCTCTCTCTCTTTTTTTTTTTTTTTTTTTTGGTCTCTGCTGGTGCCTCTCCTTGTGTCAATGAAGTTGGGAGTCTGGCGTGCCATCTGCACAGTGGCTGTGACTGCTGCTATAGAGACTATCTGCTTTTGCAGCAGCCATGGCAATTGTGGTGGCTATGGAGGGATACCCACGTGGAAATGGTGGTTTTGGTGTGCTCTTTACCAGGCTGTGGCTGGGTTCGGCTTCCCCTGGATCCACACCTCAGCACCCCAGCATATTTCTAATTTCTTTTTTTATGTTTTCTTTGACACAATCATTGTTTGAGAGTGTGTTTGATTTCCTCATATTTGTGAATTTTCCAGTTTTCCTTCTGTTATTGAAAGAGAAAGAAGTTATATGGCTTCCTATTCTGCCATGTAGCTAATGTCACTCCTCTCAACATACATTTTTGGTTTAAGAAAATCTTTTTTTTTTCCCTTTTTGTCTTTTTTTCGTGTCCGGCAACGGATCGCAACCCTCAGTGTCGCGCCCGTACCGGACCGGAACCGGCAACGGGATCGCAACCCTCGGCGCTGCGCCCGCACCTCGCTCAGCCAGTGAGCGGGAACCGGTCTGTATGTGGGATCCGAACCCTCGGCGGGAGCGCCACCATGCTCCCAAGCGGCGCACTGTAAGCTCCCAAGCGGCGCACTGTAGCAGTGTGCCACCGGGCTGGCCCTGGTTTAAGAAAATCTTAGTTAACATATTACGTTAAGGAATATTCATCTCAAATCAACAATCAATAATACACTTAGCAATAAAACATTAGAGGTATTTCCATTAATGTTAATAATTTGACTGTCATTACCATAATTACCATTATTCTGGAAGTACTAATCAATGCAATAATGAGCAAGATAAATGAGGGATGTATAAATATTTGAAGGAAAAGACAAAATTATCATTATTTGGAGATTATATAATTGCTTGAAAAACTATTAGAACTAATAAGGTAGTTCAGAAAGTTTGGCAATATTATAACAGAAATATTAAAAACTGATATAACAGAAATATTAAAAATTAATAGCTTTTTTATATATCAGCAATAATTCATTAATATAGATAATGGATAAAAGAACTCATATATCACAGCAGTCAAAACAAATGAAAGCACCTATGACTGGCTTAATGATAAATGTGAAAATCTTCAAAACTTTACCATCTAAAAACTTTACCAAGGGCTGGTCCTGTGGCTCACTCGGGAGAGTGCGGTGCTGATAACACCAAGGCCCCGGGTTCGGATCCCATATAGGGATGGCCGGTTCGCTCACTGGGCGAGCGTGGTGCTGACAACACCAAGTCAAGGGTTAAGATCCCCTTACCGGTCATCTTTTGAAAAAAAAAAAAAAAAAACTTTACCAAATCTAAAAGATTTGAATAAAGGAAGAGACATTCTACATTTCTGTATTGGAAGATTGAATATTGTAAAGGTATTAATTTTTCTCAAGATAAGCCTATAAGTTTAACAAAATCCCAATAAAAATATCTGAGAACTTTTCTTAGAATGTGGGGAAAAAAATCTATTTTAAAGTTTATTTAGGAAAATAGAGAAATGAAGAATGTCAAGCACACTTTTAGGAAGAACAGTAGTGAAAAGATCTTTCTCTACCAGATATTAAAGTGAACCAGGAAGATACAATAATTAAAAGTTAAGGTTCTAGCTAAAAAATATTTTAGAAATATATCCAAGTACATCTAAGAATTTAGTATATAATAAAGCTGGTGCTTCATATCAGTGGAGAGAATGTTCAGATGAACTGTCTCACCATTAAAACAAAGTTAAATCGAAACTCACATAGTACCGTACACTGCTGTGGTTCAAATATGTCCCCCCAAAATTCATGTATTGGAAACAACCCCATGATAATAATGTTAAGAGGGTGGGAAATTCACTTATGGTATATGAAAGGTGGGGCCTTTAAGAGATGATTAGACTGTGAGGACTGTGCCCTTGTGAATAGATTAATCCATTCATGCAATACCGGATGTGGCTCTCACGGCTTTATAGGGAGAGTGAGTGAGAAGGTTACTTCTCTCTTGCTAAGCCCATTCTCGCCATGTGATACCCTGATCACCATGGGACTCTGTAGAGTTCCCACCAAGAAGACCCTCCACAGATGTGCCCCCTGGACCAGGGAATTCCCAGCCTGCAAACTGTAAGAAATAAATTTCATTTTTAAATAAATTACCCAGTTTTAAGTATTTTGTTATAAGCAACAGAAAACTGACTAGTACATACACTGGGATAAATTCCAGAAGGATTTAAAATTTTAATTTAAGTAGAAGAAAATATAGGTGAATATTTACAAAACCTTGGGGTAAGGAATGGCTTTCTAAACATGAAACTAAATGATGAAGCAGACAGGATGATAGATCTGATTATAGAAAAATATAAAACTTTTATATAGCAAAATTCACCATAAACTACATTAAAAGACAAATGACACTGGAGGAAAGTACTCTTAACCAAACACGTGTATCTTTAACATTCCAAGGCTTTCACATCAATGAGTGAAAATATATAATTGAGTATAAAAGGCATTTTACATAAGAAAAACTTGAAATGGTGAATAAACATGAAAAAAGTTCAACTTCACTTTTAGTCAAAGAAATGCAAATTAAAACCACAAAGAAAAAAATGAAAATAAATATATGTACTATTAACAAGGGTTTGGAGATTCAGGCACTTTTAAACATTATTTGGTATATATATAAATTTATACAGTCCTAAAAGGATATCCTACTACAAGGAATATCTAGCAAAGAAATAATTAAGGATATATATATAATATATATATATGTATATATGAGGATACTTCAAAAAGTTCATGGAAAAATAGAATTATGAATCTTTCCATGAGCTTTTTGAAGTACCCTCGTACACACACACACACACACACGCACTTCTATTCTACTAATCTTAATATCTTTAATGTACATCATGGTATTGTCTCTAATAATAAAGTATTGGAAATAACCCAAGTGTCCAAAACTAGGGGATGTATGTAGCCATTTAAAAAAAAATAGAGTGTTTAGGAACAAAAAAATATTTAAGGAAGGATATTTAAAATAACAAGGCAATAATGGAAATGCAGCCAGTAGGGGGAAAATGTTGTTAGTTTGACACCCTGGCACTTGAGTTCTAATAAGAAGGGGCTGTTTTGATTTAGCAGAATAATTTAGAATCTCTGCCAGTGGGAGCAAAGCAAGAGGAAATGGGAATTGGAAATGAGGGCTTTGGAGTTTACGGCTGGAAGAGATTGAATCTGTAAAACGAGAAAGAGAGAGAGGCTGGGCAGCTGGTGGAGGGATGGCCAATGAGAATTTGCTAGTGATGGAAATGACTGGTGGACTCTTAGAAGAACTGCTCTCTAACACTCAGTTTCAAGTTATTCTCTGAGCTGTGCTTCACTATAAGCTGGCCTCTCTTGCTCCCAGATCTTTACTAAAAGTTTGCTAAACACACAACCTTTTTTAGGCCATATTTTGGGGAGAGAAGGGGTTGAGGAAGTGTCCAATAGGGTGATACAGTGTAGAAGAAGAGACGAGGTGCCCGGTAGAAAATCAGAGCTAGAGGCGATCTAAAGAAATATGCCCTGCACCCCCACCCCCCAAAATATGAGACGCTTTAGAAATACCTGTGGGGACTTGGGTTTCATGCCATTCACAGGATAGGAGTTTGAGCAGGACTCTTTCATATCCTAAAGATTGAGAATAATCCAGAAAGTCAGAGGACCTTGTAAAATACATGGGGGGTTGAGGGGGACTCAGAAAATTGTGTAGAAGGTACTCAGCATACAAAATTTATTCTCAATGCTAAGATTACAGCAATATTTATTTTCTTTTTCTTCATCTCTATATTAATTCTTCTATAATGAATCTACATTACTTTTATAATTTTTAAAAAGAAAAGTGTACTGAGGGAATAGGTAAATCCACAGGGATAGAAAGCTGGTGGTTGTCGGGGGCTGGGGGGAGAGGGCAATGGGGAGTAACTGCTTAATGGGTATGGGGTTTCCTTTTGGGGTGATAAAAATGCTCTAGGACAGGATAGAGGTGATGGTTGTAAAACATTGTGAATGTACTAAGTGCTGCTGAGTTGTTTGCTTTAAAATAATTAGTTTTATGTCATGTGAACTTCCCCCCAATAGGAAAAGAGAGAGAAAAATGTACTTAGGAAAAGATATACAAAATAAATCAGACTCTGTCACCGTGCTATTAAAGTCCTTCAGGGACATCCTAACTCTTTGGCCTGGCAGACAAGGCTCCTCATGACCTGGCCCTGTTGCTGCTGCAGCACAGCTGCTCCTCCCTGCAAACTTTGCTCTCCAGCCATACAAAACCATGTGGCAGTGCTCTGAAAGGACCCATTCTTTCCTGCCTCCATCACTTTGTATGGGTTTTCTCTTTTTCTGGAACGCCCTCCGCTTAGTTACTTTCCACTGACCCTTCAAACTCAGCTAAGCATCTCCTTCTTTGAGAAGTTATCCTTGATTCTGTAGTCTGGAGGTGCCTCTTTCCTGTATCTGAAGAGCCTTCTGAACATTATTATGTTGTATCAGTGTAGGTAACTGTCAACCTCTGGAGGACAGAGTCTGTGCCTTCCCTCTGTTTAACTTCTGAACGTGGCCCAGGACACAAGACACAATGAATGTGGAATGAATAAGAACAGACTTAGAATCACCAAAAGTAATATTATTTTCTAATGGAAAAGGTAGTTACCCTAAGCATGAAATTAAAAAGGATTCAAAGATGTTTAAATGGCTTGCTGTGGCATTTGTCAGAAGAACTGGTAATATCTTTTCTGACCCCCTTCCTCCTTTTTATGTATTACTTAAGGTTTAAAGCATGTATAAAATCTCCAAATAACAGATTAATGAAAAGGTCAATCTAAGTAGCAAAATGATCCCATTTGGGTCTTATGTGGCTGCAGAATACTGATAGTCTTAAGAAAATAAGACTAAAAACTCAGTTACTCTTGCAAAAAACCACAATGATTAATAAGAGATTTCTTTTTGATACGTAGCCCCCAAACTAGGATATAGCATTACTGTCTTAGGATGGTATTGAAAAATACCTAAATCTTGCAGGATTAAAAATGAACCTCATTCCTAATGAAATGGATCTAGGCAAAAATAATCAGGGGTTGCTAAAATTACTGGGTGAAATGTTGATAAGAAACTTTGTAATGGATCAGGCCGACGACCCCTGAACCCACTCTACAACCTTAGTGTTATCAAAAGTGAGACAGACATTCATTCCCTCCTGATGTATAATAGGAAGTACAACGCCACTTGAGAAATATTCTTGCCAAAATCATTGAACATTAACTTAATTTTCTAATCACCTGTTTGTGAGAAGTATGAACAGAGAAGCATGCTAAATGACCTCATAAGGATATAAAATATCAAATCAAGAATATGGGAAATTCTACAAGACAAATGACTCAATTTCTTCAATAAATAAGTGGTATGAAGAAAAAGGCAGTGAAAAAATGATAGCTTCAAGGAGACAAGAGACATACATAACAGACACAAACCAACAAAAAAGGACATTTTTGAGGTAATCTGGGAAAATTTACATGAATTGGATATTTGATAATATTAGGGAATTATTAACTTTATTATGTGTGATAATGATATTGTGGTTATGTTTTCTTTAAAAGTTCTTGTCTTTTGGAGATTGAAATATTTATGGTGAAGTGATATGAAGTTTGGAATTTGCCTTAAAATGCTACCCCCAAAATGTGTGTGATAAAACAATGACACAGAATATGAATTATTATTGACTCTGGGTGATAATGGGCACATGGGATTCATTATACTATTCCTTCCCCTTTTGTGTATGTTTGAAATTTTAATAAGAAGTTAAAAAAAATTAACCTAACATTCAGCAGCAACGTGGCAGTGTTAAGCCCATCTACTGGGACAGGACTATGTCACCAGAGATGGCATTGTCAAACCACTAAAACGATCTTGCCTTTGGAATCAAAAAGTCTTGCTACTTACTAGCCCTGTTTCCTTAGACAAGTTACTCACTCCTCTGAAACTGTTTTTCCATCTGTAAGTAGGAGTAATATTACCTACTTCAGAAGGTTGGAAGAATATATGAGATGATGTATGCAAAGTGTCCATCACATGCGAGGCACAAAATAAATGCTCTATAAATTAACTACCTTATACCAATCCAGTTATTCTTAATTTCCTTCACTGGTTTTTTAATAAACATAAATAATACCAAAGTGTATGAAGTAAAGAGTGACCACACTTCCCAATCTCACTCTTCAGAGAAAGGAACCATTATTAAGAGTTTAGTGTGAGTCTTTCCATCCTCTTTCTTCGCATCTGTAAATATATAGGTATATGCATTCACATACATATGGCGTGTGGTTTTTTTTAACAAAAATAAAATCACACATTATATATTGTTCTGCAATTTGCTTTTCCGACATTACAATATAGTATCTTTTTTTATGTCAGCTTATATGGCTCTATAGATGTGATTCAATAAACAGTGTCATTCATATGCCTTTGAGCCCAGGTATATTTCTGTGAGCAAGAATCCTACAGAAGAATTGGTGGGTCAAAGGATATGTGGAGCGTATATTTTGATGGTACTACAAAATGGTCCTACCACCCCTCCACAAATTCTTGAGTGATTTTCTCATTAAGACCTCAGTATTATCTATTCTGTATATACTTCTAAGTTGCATACTGAGAGATACTGTCCTTTCTGGTACCACTTATTTCTCAACAGGCATTGAAAGGCTGTCAGAGAATAAATGTGTTTGATTAGCAAAAATCAGCCTAATGGAAAATAGTCAGGATCCAATCTGCTATTTGTCCTTGTTAGAGGATAATACACTGCATGTTGTTTTCAAGGCTGGATGTAGCGGTGGGTTAATAAAATAAATGGGAGTCCTAGTTTTCTTTGTAAAAAGCCAGTGAAGATTATGTGAGGCAGGATCCTGAAAGAAAGCGGGGGGAATAAAACCTCCTCTCAAAAGAGGTCCCAGTGGATGGCGGCCTGAAAAGGTGGATGAGTAACATAAGGAGAAGGAAATTCCACCTCTGATTCCTGGGGAGCTCAAGAGCTCACTTATGCCTCCTGTTGTTCTGATGACTTTTAGAGAGGAAAGCTCCAGAGAGAGATGGTTTTGAAAAGACAAGAAATCCAAATGGAATCCAATTCTGCCTTACTTATGAAAGGACAACTGTCATGTGGTGTACAATACTAGGTAGACTCCTGTGAAAGGTTCTTTGTAAACCACCCTCTGCCAGGAGAAAACAGCCGTCCTTTGTCTATGGGGCCCTCTCATCATCCTGCTATGAAGTTGCTGGTCCAAACCATCGTGAGCGTTGGGCAAAAAGAAATTATTCCATTGTCTTCTAGAAATTAGATCAGTGAGGTGATGTCATTCACGATGTAAGGCTTTCCTTGTGTCCTGGCTGTTCCGGATGTAGGAAATCATGTGCTGCCTCCTTGCTGCATATATCTCTTTAGGCCCATAAGCAATATTGGCACATAGAAAATGATCTGCTTCAAAGAAGAATTTACCGAAGTTCTAAAACTCTCTTTTGATTTTTTTTTTTAGGTGATATAAAATTAACATTTTGTTTTGTGACCTCTAAAACAATGCATATAAAAACAATTAAGCTAATAAATGTCCTGATTACTCTTGGACTTAGAGATAGGTTTTATTTCACACTTTTAAATCCAGGTTACTAACACAATAAAATCTGGAAATATTTCATTGTATTTAACCTCCAAAATGTTTTTTGTCTTTAATTTGTTTTTAAAGTCTTCTGCTAATCCACAGATAGGCTGACCACTAAACAAATGGTCAGTTTGGATATGTGCCTTAACATAGACATCTTGGGGGCCGGCCCGGTGGCGCACTGGATAGTGCGCCGCTTGGGAAGCGCTGCGGCGCTCCCACCCGAGGGTTCGGATCCCACATGCAGACCGGTTCCCGCTCACTGGCTGAGCGAGGTGCGGGAGCAGCACCGAGGTTTGCAATCCCGTTGCCGGTCCCCAGTCCGGTACGGGGGCAACACTGAGGGTTGCGATCCGTTGCCGGACACGGAAAAAAGACAAAAGACAAAAAAAAAAAAAAAAAAAAAAAAAAAAAAAAATTTTTTTTTTTTTTTT
>NW_007726126.1:155910-172204 GCF_000696425.1 Galeopterus variegatus | reverse complement strand
AAAAAAAAAAAAAAAAAAAAAAAAAAAAAAAACATAGACATCTTGCTTTTTCTTTGACAGGTAATTTGAATTATTTTGACAAATATTTATGTGTCAGGTATTGTCCTAGGTGCTAAGGATAAAGCTGAACAAAACAACAAAAATTCATACCCTCATGGGTTTACATTCAAGTGAGAAAGCTTCATTCATTCATTCAACAAGCGTTTATTGATCTTCTAATATGTCTCAGGCCCTAAGCCACAAACTGTGAATAGACAGGATTTTTTTCCCTGCCCTTAGAGTCAAGTGGGAAAAATAAGACATGTCCCCTTCCCTTGACAAAGTCCCCCTACATAGAGAACACAGAAGTGGGGCAGCCTGCTCAGCCTGGGTGGATCAAAGACAGTTTCTCAGAGGAGATGACAAGTAAGATGAACCTGGAAGAATGAACTGATGAGGGAGAAAGGCAGTCCAGGCAGTGACGAGGAGGAGGACAGCATGCACATGCCATGAGGCCTGAGTCATGTTAAGAGATCACGGACGCCGCTGAATGGATGAAACTTCCCCAGTGGAGTGTAAACTCCATGAGGTATATGTGGGAACTGTAAGTCCCTTCCTATGGCTGGTTTAAAGTCTGGATGGGCAGGAGATAGGTCTGGGGAAGGAAGCTGGGTCTGATGTGAGACAGGCCTGGCAAAGGGGCTTTGTCCTGATGACAGTTTTAAACAGCAATACGACATGGTCTGATTATGTTTTATTTTTTTCTCAATAAAGGTGTGTTTTAAAAATTATGCAAAATAATATGTTTATTTTAGAAGACTCATCAGGGCCTTTTTGTGGGAGCAATGATTTCATTATACTATTTTTATAACTAGTACATTGCACACCTCTCTAACACTGTGGAAGAACCTTTCTCTGTCTTTGGACTTGACACAGAGAAGGCTCTCGGTAAAGATTTGCTGTTGTTGATGTCCACAGACACTGGCAAGGTGCAGCCAGATTAAGCAAGGCTATGATCTGGCCCAAATATGCCACTCTGAGAAACTGCATCACCTGACGGGAAATACTTAACAATTCCCATTGTCACTTCACTGCCATTAGATTTTTAAAATCCTCCCACCCTTTTTAAAACCTTTTATTATGGAAAAATTCAAATATTAATATATCTAAAAGTGGAAAGAATAGTATGATAAACCCTTTTGTACCCACCACCCAGCTTCAGTAATTAATGACTCACAGCCAACCTTGTTGCACTTATATCCTTCCCTTTTCCCCCACCACTGCATTATTTTGACATAAATCCCAGACCTTATATCTTTCAGTATGTATCTCTTAAAGGTGAGAACCTGTTTTAAAACAATATCCACAATTATTACACCTAATAAAAGAAATAATCATTCCTTATCATCATCAAATGTATAGTCAGTGTTCTAATTCCAAATATCTCAATTTTTTTTTTTACCCTGTTTGAATCATGATCTAAATAAGATCCACATAAGTATTTGGCTGACATGTTTCCTTTAATCAGTAGGTTTCTGTAGAGAGTTAGAAATCTTGATTCTCATTTGATTTTTAGAATAGGGTTTTTAGTTAATGCATGTATGAGGCAACAGTCTCTAGCCAGGGGGCAAAAGCCCACATGTAGTGTGGCAACAGCCCATCTAATCAACTCTAATCACTGCTTAGGTATGAGATCGAATACTTTAATGATTTTAGAGCTAACAGGTGGTTGTCATTCTGATCCTGTTAAGAGATTTTAAGAATTGCTGAAGGGAAAAATGTGAAAAAATGTTTGCCAAGGGCAAGCTGTCCGTTGGTAGAAACTTTAGAGACAATTGTACTTAGATTTAATCATAAGAATGTAACTTTTTTTTTTGTCTTTTTTACTGACCAGTAACGGGATCGCAACCCTCGGTGTTGCGCCCACACCACGCTCAGCCAGTGAGCGGGAACTGGTCTCCACATGGGATCCGAACCCTCAGCGGGAGCGCCGCCGCGCTCCCAAGCGGCGCACTCTCCAGTGCGCCACTGGGCTGGCCCAGAATGTAACTTTTGCTTAAATCATTTGAGGAGAGATTATAATTTAGATAATGATCACAGTTTGACCAACTTAGCTTTTCACAAATTGAACTTTGGAATGTCATGTTGTTAATTTTACTGATATTACTAGTTTCCATTGTTTAAGCTATACTTTGCCTTAGATAACTTTTGTCACACTGCCCATGTCTTTGCATCCTTTTGAAATGATTGAATCAACTGATTTTTCTGGCAAAACTTCTTATCCTTACAATAAAAAACAGAAGCTAACTTTGATTCGGGGCTGTACCCAGTTTTCTCCTACTAACAGAGGAGTTGCTGAGGTGCAGTCCCTTCAGGCTTCTCAACACACTCATGTTGCTTTGAGTAATCTTTTTTTCGTCTCTGTTACACAGTGAGAAGTGTAACAGGTTTCCTTTTTTCTTTCTCTCTTTTTTCTATTTATTTAACTGCAGGCTCTTGAACATAATGGATAAATCAAAAGCAGCAGTTAAGGGTGCCATTTTCCTTCATATTCACCTTCACTAGATGTTTTTTTTAATTCCTGGCAAGTTTTAAGGAAAGAATTACATTTCATTATTTTAAAACATACTTTTAATTTTTTTTTTCCTTTTTGTCTTTTTTACTGACCGGTAACGGGATTGCAACCCTCGGTGTTGCGCCCGCACCACGCTCAGCCAGTGAGCGGGAACCGGTCTCCACATGGGATCCGAACCCTCGGTGGGAGGGCCGCTGCGCTCCCAAGCGGCGCACTCTCCAGTGCGCCACCGGGCCGGCCCACATACTTTTAATTTGTGAAGCTGGTTGTTTTTAGCCTATCAACTTTATCCAAGCATCGAGATACATGGTGATCATACCGTACACCAAAGTGAATTAAAGATGCAATAAAAGACTAAATGTAAAAAATAAGACCATTTAAAAAACTAAAAGAAAACACAAGAGAAGAAGCTATTTAAACATAAAAGCAATGAAAGATATCACAAAGAAAAATATCAATAGGATTGACTATATACAAAGTTAAAACTTCTATGTCAACAAACACAAATGAAAGGACAAACTGGGGGGAAGTATTTGCTATCCATACCTGGTCTAGCCTGCCACTGGGTCCAGATGGCTTCACTCATGAGATTATCCCAAGTCCTGGTTCTTTGGACCCATGTTCTTGATTATCTGGAAGTTCACTTTTTCTCCTGCTCCAATTATTACCCAAGGAGCCTTTGGGGTGGCGATGGGGATTCTCATATTTAGTCCTCTGCTCTGTCTGTTGGGCTCACCATACTTCTGCTCTATGGACCCCAGGAACTCTGCTGGGACCCCTGCTGACCTCATCTCAACCCCGAACATCTGGCCCTCTTCTTCCTCTCCAGCAATCAGAGAAACCCCCTTCTCTTGACTGATTATTTTCAAAGGCGTTTCCTGCAGAGGACCTACTGGGCCCCCTAATAACTCAGTTCTTTTCATTATACCACAGCCCCTTCCATCCGAGAACTCATAAGCACTCTTAGCATGAAGGAGGAAGGGTGAAAGAGCAAGTTGAAGGATGACCAGGCCCCTGTGGAACCTAAAATCATCCCCTCTAGGATCTGCTGCATCAGCTATTCCTGGCTGCAAGAGACAGAGGTTGATTCTGACGATTAAGCAGAATAGAGATTTATTAAAAGGATATCGAGTGGTTCACAGAATCGTTGGGAAGGCTGGAGGAAAAAACCCAAAATTATGCACCACTACTGGCCCTATGAGGAAACTGTGGCCACTGCCCCATTACCACTCAGCAACTATATGCTGCCAGGGGCTCAATTTGACTGCAACCACCGCTGCTGAGGGCGGCAATGCCACTTCTGTATCAGGAAATCAGCCTTACAAACACTCCAGTTCCCCAAACTGTGTGGCTCTGCTACCACCCTCACCATCACAAGGAACACATCTGCACTTTTCCTGCACATCGCCCCCTTCAGCAGCATCTCTGACAAGTGCATCTGATTGGAGGAGCACCAGTCACATGCCTGTGTCCTAGCTGCAGAGGATGTGGAGGGGGAGTAAGTATTCTGCCTTCTAACTTAGTGGGACTCAAGAAGGGAATATTCTGCAAACATCAGAAAGGTGTTGGAAAGGCATCAGGTTCCCAAAGACTGTGACAAATATTCACCAGAATGAATGATGTAGGCTTGGTATGGTGGGGGGCAGCCTCTTTTAGATAGGGTGGACTTGTACCTAGTGATTGTAGGCTGGGTTCAAATATGAAGTGACATACCCTCAAGCTTATTCACAGAGGCATTATTTGTAATAGCAAATGATTGGAAACTATCAGAATGCCCTGCAATAGAGGATTGGTTGAATAAAAACAGTGGTATGTCAATACACACATGGAAAACAATACACCTGACAATGTAAGTGAAAAAGGAAAGTAGAGAATAATATATATAGTAGTTGTCTTTTCTGTAAGAAAGGATGGGGTATATATACTTGTATATGGCTAAACCATAGAAATCGCCATTTTTGCAGGTAAAATGGTTGAATATTGGCAATATCATACAATTCAACTTAATGTATTACAGGGTGGAGGAGACAGGGAAGGAAAAGAAATTTCTCTGAATATATTTGTTATATATTTTCGACATTGGAATCACATAAATGTTCCTTGCACACTCAAAAAATTTAATTTAATTTATTATTTATTTATTTATTTATTTTTACTCTTATAAAGATGACCGGTAAGGGGATCTTAACCCTTGACTTGGTGTTGTCAGCACCACGCTCTCCCGAGTGAGCCACGGGCCGGCCCCAAATTTCATTTAATTTAAAAAGACAATTCCTAAGATTTTGAAGCAAACTGAAAATAATGAACCTAACTGTATATTAAATTAATGACATAGCTGCACAGAGAAGACAATTATTTCGAATGATTTATAATTTATGTTTGTTATACCTACAGAGTAGAATACAAGGGCAAAGAGAGCTGCAAAGAAATCTAACACTTCATTTAATAGTCATATTGCTAGTAGATATCTTTATATTAGTATTTTGAAACTATTTTTTATATAGTGTAAGAAAAAGTAACATGTAATTATGTTAATGTTAGGAACCAAGATTTTCAGTGTAAGAGAAGAAACATATAAAATCAACAGCATTCATATAAATACACCTTAATATTAAATTTGAATTAGAAATATCAGTATAAACTCATGATTTTTTCCCTCCTTTTCAAAAGTACATATATCCTATTTCTGTAACAAAATGAGGGTTCTCCAAAAAGTTCATGGACAGATTCATATTATCTTTTAATTCCGTTTTTCCATGAAGTTTTTGAAATACCCTTGTATTAAAAACCTGTGGGTAATGGGCAACCTCTAGTGCCCAGATTGTGATCCTGGTGACATTCCCCATAAAAAGGAATCAAGACTTGTTGGATGGCTGGCTCCAAGTCTGGAGCAGAACAAGGACAAGACGAGGCTGGAACTATGGCTGAGCTGAAAACTATGAAGTTATCAAAGATCGGGGAGTTGTAGCAAAAGGACTCAAGAGCCAACAGGGAGGGACTCCAGTTGGCCAAAGATGGGATCATGTGAGTATCCAAAATAGTAGAGACAGACTTCAGTTGAAATATATAGTATATGTAAAAACCTAATAAGTTTTAAAGAGGGGGAGGGGAAGCACCAAAACACATAAATAACCTCACTGAATTCCATAGGTGGTATCCAATCCTTACCCTAAAAGTCGGTGATTAAAGGGAAATAATTAAACATTATTTTTCCTTTCCAATACAATCTGCATTTCAGGGTGACCAAATAGCTCTAACTAAGGAAAAGTCCTATTTTACAGACGAATCCCAGCTAATAAATGTGGAAGAAATGACAGAATTAGAAAAGTCACCAGTTTGCAAAGATCAATAAAGGATTAAATCATGAGATAAAAGGCTTATGGAGAACTTTACAATTGAGAGAGCTGGCTGACACCACTTGAACCCACTGATCAGTTTTAACTTCACCCAGAGTGGGACAGTCAGACAGTACATGCCTCCTGAGACGGGGGTGGGAATGGAAAGAAACTGAATCTAATAAGCCCTTTAGAACTACTTCCAGGGCTGGCCAGTTAGCTCAGTTGGTTAGAGAACAGCCTAATAACACCATGTCATGGGTTCAGATCCCCGTAACAGCCAGCTGCCAAAAAATAAAAATAAAAAAAAAAGAACTAATTTTCAGTTTATATGAGATATAGGTGATAGAAGTTCACATTTTAAGTGACACCACAGGACATAAATAATAAAGCCAGAATATCAATGGCATAAGGAAAAATGGTTGTGGTGGGGTAGGGAGAAACTGTTCTAAATTTTGCAAGACTCAAACAACATAACCACCAAATGCAATGTGAGGACCTTATTTGGATCCTGATTCTAACTAACCAACCATAAAAAATAAGACATATCTTTTGCTATCAGGGAAGTATAAAAATGGCCTAAGATTTAGATGATAACGAGGAATTATTACTTGTGTTAGGTGTGTTACTGGCAGTGTGGTTATGTAAGAAAATACTTGTCTATGAAGTATCTAGGGAGGAGACAGCATGAGATCTGATCTGGGATTTGCTATAAAATACTTGCACTATTATCTACTTTTGTGAGAGGGATAGATGAAGCAAGTGTGGCAAAATCCTAATACGTGTTGAATCTGGTGATGGGTATTTTTTATACTACTTTAATTTTGTTGATTTAAATTTTTTCATAACAAAAAGGATAGTGTGGAGACAGGAAAAATAGCAATCGGTCAACACATTAGCCCGATCCTTGTAGATCAATGGAGGAAATAAATGGAAAAAGTTACTGCAAATCTAACTTGCTATTCTTTAGCCTTCAGCTCCCACTAGGCTGTAAAAATACATCTGGTGTCAGTGATCACACTTTGAACCATGAGATCATGATGGAAGGAAGGGCTGTTGGAGGGTGTAACAATTCTCTCTCTCACGTCTCATTTTTGCTAACACCTGAGGAAGCACCTCAACAAACACAAGCAGAGTGTCAAGCACTTTGCAATGTTCCTTTGCATCCAAAAAATGCTAATCACACTCGATGTCTTTGCTGATTCACTGAGGAATAACTTTTGATCCTGTAAGTAGATGAAACTTATTTTAAGGGCTGGCCTGTGGCTCACTTGGGAGAGTGTGGTGCTGATAACACCAAGGCCACGGGTTTGGATCTCTATATAGGGATGGCCGGTTAGCTCACTTGGGACAGCGTGGTGCTGACAACACCAAATCAAGGGTTAAGATCCCTTTACTGCTCATCTTTAAAAAAAACCCAAAAAAGTTATTTTAAGACAAAGGATTATAAAGATCAGAGACAGCAAACATTGCCAAGAGTGTGACCACTCTCCTCTCCAGAACCTGTGTTACAGGGCACACTCAGCTCCTGAATGAGGCTCCCCAAAATTTATCAAACTCACAGGTTTAGCTGCCTGCACCCATACAAAAGCAAACCACCCAAAAGTCAAATACTGGTGAAAATGGAAGTCAGCTTTTATTCAGGAATACCAGTGACTTGAGGAGAGATGTTAGGATAACTCATCTCTCCCATAAACCTGAAGGAGAATGTCAGACTAAAGCCATCTCAAAGACGCAGGTTTACTTAAGAGTTTTTAAAGAGGGGGATGAGGGAATGGAACATGAGAAAATGAAAAGAAGGAGGGAGGGGCACGTGAACAGTGAGGGCTTCATGCAAGGTCTCAGGTGCAAAGTCTTGCCAAGACTCTGGTTTCTGCTCCCATCTTTCCTGTTATCTCAGGGTCTGTGTAGAATGTGCTAGTCTGCAGCTTCGGGCTGGCAGGAAAACTTTACATTCATGTAAGTAATTTCATCTTGCCCCATAACCAAGGTTCAAAATATCAAATAACCATGGGAAAAGAGGGAACTCAGAGAAATACCTGCCAAGAAAAAAAAAATGTCTTAAAAATTTGCCTACAGCCCATGTGGTTTTAAGTCCCAACATGGCTTCAGTCCTGCTCACTCCAACACCTGGGGCAGGCAGACATCTCTAATTGATCATAGCTTTCTTTCCCACTGGACTTGGCTTCTTGCCACACCACTCCAGCACCATATTGATTAAATCTATTTGTCATTTTGACTCAGAAAATCTTCAGGGTAGTTTATAGAGTGAAGAACTTGCCTAGCCATTTTTTCATTTCTACAGCAGAACAAACGAGAAGGAAAATACCTTGAACAGAAACTCAAGGAATTTAGACTAGATTGGTTTTAAAGAAGAACCTCGTGAAGATTATCGAAATCTGGAATAATCACTTAGAAAAATTAAGATATTCTTCTTAAAGGCCTATTAAATATAGGCAAACTCTTATTGTCTGGAGTAATCTAAGATCAATGGGATTTAAGACCATTTTTTTGGCCTATGTCAGGGCATGTGGTGTTTTTGCCTGCCGAGCATCCATTTTCCTTCTTCCTTAGAACAGAATATGCTTTTCTTTGGAGAAATCTGTGTGTTTGCATTGGGCTGTCCCTTCCCTTCTACAAAGAGAAAACTAGCCAATCAGATTACCCCATTTCCTCAGAAAACAATACTCCCAAAAGTTTGGCACTTTGGCATGCTGAACACTTTGAATAAAATAGGAAGGATTTAGAAGCTGCCTCCAAATCAAGAACTTTCTGACCTCTCTTGACTCCCTGTATCCCCAAATGCAGGGAGGGACTCTCTCTGGAATTTCCTTATGTGACTAAGGAAAATTATTTCCAAAAGAAATGCAATTGTCTTAAGACCCCCTCTCTAGGAATCTCATTAAATGACCAGGAAAGATAAACCACCAGAGAAGAGAAGAGACTAAAAGTCATCACCATGCCCAGATAGACGTTTTATCTTTTCTTCTGAGGGCAACTCTGAGAGATTACCTGGGAGACCTTATCTGCACTATAAGGCAACCTTGGCTCACAGTGCAGTTCTGCCCCTCACCTTCCCATAGCTTGCTGGTCCCATTTAATTTCCAAAGAGAATCACTTACAAAACATTATCTGGTCTTCTGGGCCCATTAATTGTCCCTAAAAGTCATTCACTACCCCTCTAAAAATTGTTCACAGCTCCCCCCCCATTTTCCTCTCCCCTATGAAGAAGTATTTAAGCCTCAACCATCCAGCCCTTTTTTGTCTCATATTTGTGGGACTCCTGTGCCCATATGCACATTAATAGGTTTGTATGCCTTTCTCTCCTATTAATCTGTCTACTGTCAGTCATTTCAGTGAAACTTTATGGGTGGAGAGGAAGTGTTTCCTTTGCCCCTACACTCCATTTCCTTGACCACAGAAGTTAATACAGGCATGGGCACATGACTCAAGCTGGGCACATCAAAATGCCCGCACACCCAGCCAGATCTTTTGGAGTAAAAGCTCTTTTCCCATTGAGTTTGCTAAAGTGGCTGGCTATGCGGCTTGGGTTGCTGGTAGCTATAATGCCCTCCACATGTAGGGAGTCAACAAAACAGAAATGCTGGAGACATTGAAAAGGAAAGAGCTTTCCTTAAATTATTTGAGCCCTTGGCTCTAACAGTGCCTGAAGCAAGATTCACCCTTGGATTTTTAAAATATGAGCAACAATAAATTGCCTTATTTTTTCTTTAGTTAGTTCGAATTGGGTTAGTGTCATTTCAGGGAAAGTCTTGACTTGCATGGCATGTGAAATGCTTCATTTATTCAATTAACATTTATTAATCTGCTCCAAACACTTTGCCACCCTGCAGATACAGAAAGGAAAGACGGTCCTTTTCTTGTGGTTCACAGTTAAAGACTCGGTTACAATACACTAATTATATAATAGATGACATTTGTATAGTGCTTAATACATTCCAAGCACTATTCTAAATATTTTATGTATACTAAATTATTTAATTCTTACAACAACCTTTTGAGATAGGTCCTGTTACTTTTTAAAAATTTTAATTGGCACATAATAATTGTACAAACTTATGTAATATAATGTAATATTTTGATACATCTATACATTATATAATGATCAAATCAGGGTAATTAGCATATCCACACCTCAAACATTTATCATTTCTTTGTAGTGAGAACATTCAAGATCTTCTCTCCTAGCTTTTTTGAAATATGCAATACATTATTGTTAACCATAGCCACCCTACTGTGCAATAGGACATCAGAACTTATTCCTCCTATTTAATTGTAACTTTGTATCTATTGACCAATCTCTCCCCATTCCCCCCTCTACCCCACTCTCTGGTAACTACTGTTCTATTATCTACTTTTGTGAGATCAACTTTTTAGATTCCACATATGAATGAGATCATGTGATACTTGCCTTTTGGTGTCTGGCTTATTTCACTTAACGTAATATATTCCATGTTCATCCATGTTGTCACAAATGATACGTTTTCAATCTTTTTTATGGCTGAATAGTGTTCCATTTTGTGTGTGTGTGTGTGTGTGTGTTTGTATGTGTGTGTATGTATGTATTACCACATGGTATACATACATATATGCATGCTATGTTTTCTTTATCCATTCATCCACTGATGGACACTTAGATAGACTCCATATCCTGGCTATTGTGAATAGAGCTGCAGTAAAGATGGGAATTGTAGGTATCTCTTCAACATACTGATTTCATTTCCTTTGGATATATACCCAGTGGTGGGATTGCTGGATCATATGGTAGTCCTATTTTTAACTTTGTTAGGAGCCTCCATATGTTCTCCATAATAGCTGTACTAATTTACATTCCCACCAACAGTATGTAAGTGTTCCCTTTTCTCCACATCCTCACCAATACTTGTTATCTATTGTCTTTTTGGTAATAGCCATTCTAATTGGAGTAAGGTTATATCCATTGTTGTTTGGATTTGTATTTTCCTGATGATTACTGATGTTGAACATTTTTTCATATACCTGTTGGGGAATTGTAGGTTCTGTTACTTTTTCCATTTTAGAGAGGGAAATGAGGCACAGAGAGGTTAAGAAAATTGTCCAAGTTCAGAAGTAAAAGATCTGGTATTCAAATCCAGGTAGCCTGGCTTTTTTTTCTTTTTGTCTTTTTTACTGACCAGTAACAGGATCGCAACCCTCGGTGTCGCGCCCGTACCGGGGACCGGCAACGGGATCGCAACCCTCAGTGTTGCGCCCGCACCGCGCTCAGCCAGTGAGCGGGAACCGGTCTCCACATGGGATCCGAACCCTCAGCAGGACCGCCGCCGCGCTCCCAAGCGGCGCACTCTCCAGTGCGCCACTGGGCTGGCTCAGGGTAGCCTGGCTTTTAATCTCTATGTTCTACAGCTTCATTACACCTAAGGGTCAATATTGGAATTATACTCCAATGAATAATCAACAATAATGGCTACGATTCATTGAATGCACATTATGTGCCCTGTCCTGTGCTAGGTATATTTCTGCCTTAACATATTAAATCTTTTCAAGGATTTAATGCAGCAAAGACTATTTATTGTATAATTGAGGAAACTAAAGCTTAGAGAGGTTAAGTGACTTGCCCAGATCACACAGCTAACAAGTGGCAAAGCCTGAATTTGCTTCTAGTCATGTCTGCCTCTAAACCATATTCCATCACGTTACTCTGAGGGCCTTACCTTCCAGCTTTTTCACTAGAAGGGTAGTGTGTCTAGATGCTTACAATCAGTTACCAGTGGGAAAGGGAGTCAACACTGAGAGTTTTCTAACACCAGTGTGGCATATTTTACTGGCAGCAGTGCTCTTAGAATTTGTGTACACTCAATTTGTGTACATTCGCAACCTGATACTTCTGAGAATATATTTGCTATAGTAGGGGAGAGATTAAGAAACTTGTTATGTGTCCCTTTGGGAATATAAAAGGATATTATTTCTTTATTTTTATGGTAGCCATTCAAATGTTGAAGGAGGAGACACTTGCTTTTGTGCTGGTGTCTGCATCCAGGCCTGACCTACAAATAAGACTTTTGGATAAGGTATGAGCCAGGTATCCTGAGGACAAAGCGCACATTTAATTTGAAAATCAGAGAATGAGAAAGTAGTATTTGGGAGGGAAGGTTTTCTGGGATCCATAACAGACATCCTTGTCTTATAAAAACATGCCACAATACAGGAGAAACTCTTAATATACCTCAATGTAACCAAATCACAGGGTTTACTGATGCTCCCTATTCCTTGGGGAAAACACAGCAACTAAGGTACACTGTGTGCTTCTGCACCCAAACATTCTTGTGTGCTTACTAAGTGCTTTACATAGATCAACTCATTAAACCCAATAATGACACCATTTTCCAAATGAGAAAAATGAGGCATAAGGAAGTTGACAGTGTCCATTAAGTTAAATGCTTACCAGCAGTCAATGATGTTTGCTAATGAACCAATTTTTTGCCAGGTGCACATGGTGCAATTTAATTAAACATAATGTAAACCTGTGAAATATGAGTGTAAGAAGAAATTGAGCTATTATTTCTATGAAAACTAAGTTGAATGCTTTGGAAAGACTTAATAGAGTTTCTTTTTTTTAAAAAAATGCTATTGAATTAGGTATGGGCAAGATCATGCTCTTTCTTGCCTCTGTGCCTGTGCCTTGTTGCTGCTGATTAGAAAGGCCTCTTCTTATATTTTCCTCTTTCAAATGCATCCTCCAGGATCCAGATCAAGTATGACCTTCTCTGAGAAACCTCTGATAGCCTGAGTTTTAACAGTTCTGTTACTCATTAGTACCAAATTGCTTAATCTCTCTCAGCCTTAGAGATTGCATCTGTGAAATGGAGATAACAATATCCACCTTGCAGGATTGTTGTATTAAGTGAGAGGATGCTTGTAAAGTTATCTGGTCCATAGTAGGTACTCAGTAAATGGCACTAATTATGGTGTGCTTGGTCCTACGTTAGGGGCCATGAACACAGATGAATGAGGCAGTCTGTGCCCCGAAAAGCCTCAAGCAAATGAATGTCTGCCTGCTTTTGGCATCCTTGTCTTGTAGTGAGCTGAAACAGATTTTCACAAATATAAATGGAAATTTTTCTAGATGTTTTTAGACACTGACACCATTATGTCACCCAAGTTCTCAGCATTTGATTAATTCATCCTGAAGGCCTGAAGAGCAACAGCTCAGAGCCTTTTCAGAGACAGTTTCTTATACCTACTCACAAACTAATTTGTCCTGAAGCTTAAAAGAGCCATAGGAGGAGCTTCAAAGAGGAACAGTTTCCAATTCATGGAGGCCACATGGAACAGGCTCTGGAATCTCTCCAAATTCATTTCAAATCATGGCTCTACCATTCACTGCCTATTTGACCTTGAGAAAGTTACACAACGACACTGAGTATCAATTTCTTCATCAGAAAAATTGAGATAATCGGGCCGGCCCATGGCTCACTGGGGAGAGTGTGGTGCTGATAACACCAAGGCCCCAGGTTCGGATCCCATATAGGGATGGCCGGTTCGCTAACTGGGTGAGCGTGGTGCTGACAATACCAAGCCAAGGGTTGAGATCCCCTTACTGGTCATCTTTTAAAAAAAAAAAAGAAAAATTGGGATAATAATTTTCATTTCATAGGGGTGTAATAAGCAGACAAGATGAAGTGTCCTGTGTCCAGCACAGTACTTGGCACACAGTAAGTACCTAATTAGTGTTAATCTCCTAATAGGGGAATATAGGTAGGTAGGAATGTAGTGGGCATCCTCTTAAGCTGCAGGCTGAGGAATTGCAAGCAGGTCTTTCTTCAATGCTTCCTTAGTGCCATCGTCACAAACACTGTGGTCTTATCCCATTATTTACTTGCAGAGTTATCCTGAGTGAGGTAATCAGCATCACAGATACAAGTGCATACACCTTGCAAGAATGTTAAAAGGAATAGAAATGATAAAAAGCATCTAAGACAATGCTGACACATAATAGGACCTCATAGGTACTCAATGAGTTGTGGCTAGTAATAGTACAGTAGGAAACCTCTTACATGAACAAGTTGGCCAGTTAATTGAGCAGGGAATCCTAAAAAAATAAAAAGATACAATTATTCCTCCCTCACCATGTCCTACCAGTACCACTGAGATCATCGAACCTGTTAATTTCTTCTCTAATGTTAGCTCCCATTCCCACTCCTGGCCTGTACTGACAGACATGAGTCACCCACCTACAAAGGCTAGAAATACTGCTCCAAGCAGAAGGTTTGGTCTGCAGACTTGCAGATTTTCCTGTTCACAGAGACCTGATAAATGACCACAGGCTGGGGTAGCAGAAGAAGAGAGTGGGGGTGGTAATCACCACGGACCACAAAAGAGGAAGATGTGAAGAAATCTGAAATGAGAGGGGGGAGGGTAGGGAGAGCTGGGAGGAGGAACCATGTAGTAGGAATTGATTCGGTGACCAGTTGCTTCATGCTGCAGTCCGGAGTGGACGATCAGCAGCCTGCAAAATTCAGTTGCACCTGAACATCTGATTTGGAATGAGCTCTGGAGGCCTGGCTAGCTTTCCTTCTCCATCTGACTCTTCACATGTTAGCAACATCAACTCTTCTAAACTTCAGAACACTGGGTGAAGGGACCTGGCCTCCTTGAGGGATTATGGTGCCCTGAAGGGAAATCCTTAGCTGTTGCCAAAATGTGACAGGGCAGAACCAGTTCAACTTTGCCTTCTCATTGGGATGGGGGTGCAATGTCCCCACCTTCTTATGTATATTGCAAGCTGCAAACTCTAAGGATCTGAAGCTCTGTGTTTCTGAGTCATTCTGGAGACTACCCTCACTCTCACCTGGAACCATAGAGCCAATGCAAAACCTGCCTGCTAAAGATGACGCTCATATTTTAATTGAATGCACACTTATGATTTGGTTGTTCTTACATCTTATAATTAAAAAAAAAAAAAGAAAGCAGCTGTGTTTAAGTGCTATTCAGATCTGTGACTGATCCAGTTTTAAAAAATTAAAAATGTGGCATTGCTATTCGTCACGTCTTTGCACCTTGCTCGCACTCTTGGGAAGTGTTTTCTGAGGGATGGGAAGTGTTTTCTGAGCTGTGGGCATGGAAGAGAAAGGGCCTTGTAGGCCCTTTCACACACTGAAAGGAAGATGGCGAAAGAGGCCCTTAGAAGAGTAACATTAAAAAGTGATGGCTCTTAGAGGCAAATAATTATGGGGGTCATTTAATGCTAGTGTTCTCAGTGTTTTGCCACCACCATCCTCGTGGCAGAAGTGAGCTATAGAGCTGAAGCCTTAATAATCAATCTTCCCACCCGTTCCTTGTGTGCAGAGGGTACAGCCACCAGGGTTTTCCCCTGACCCTTGCAAGAAAGAAGGGGTTTATTCTAAAGAAACTAAATGAATTAGGACTATACTCTATATTGGGTTTTCAGGATTTCCAAATATAATGGTTGGTCCCTGTCTGCTCATTATGAAAAAAGCTTTTAGTAACACAGCTCCCACCTACCCTCCCACACAGTCAGCTCTCCTCTTCCTTCATTCTCAAACAAGCATAAACAACCAAAGATGACCAGACATTTAACTAAAACATAAAGGACAAGATAAACTAACAGAAAAATAGTACTGGAGGAAGCAGAGATAATTTGCGGAACAAAGCAAAAAACTAAATAAACAAATTTGAAAGAAGCACTTCATTAGTACCCTCATAGAGATGGTGCATCCACAAAATAAGAACAGGTTGCTATGAAAAAGGGAAGACTTCAGAGTGTAAGATAGAGGCCACCCCAAAGTTGATGACAATCAATTTTTTTTCTGATGGCTGGCAGTATGGGGATCCAAACCCTTGACCTTGGTGTTATCAGCACCACACTCTAATCAAATGAGCTAACTAGCCAGCCCCACAATCTTGATAAGTTATATGACATTACCAATAATGACATGTAAAGCAGAAAGAAACTTTTCTAAACTATCAAGTACAAAGAAGAAATTTTGATCAACCATAGAGACAAGACTGAATTATCTTTCTATTCACTCTATTGAAAATATTACAAAATCATTGTCTTATGAAGAGGCTATCAAAAAGTAAACAGCTAAAAGTTGTAGAGAAAATGGGTATGTAGATATGTCATGCAGTTATTTATTTATTTTTAATTAATAAAATAAATTCAAATATTTTATTTTATTATTATTTTTTTAAAATTTTATTTTGTTGGTATACAATGTGGTTGATTATTGTGGCCCATTACCGAAACCTCCCTCCCTCTTCCCTCTCCCCCCTCCCACCCAACAATGTCCTTTCTGTTTGCTTGTCGTGTCAACTTCAAGGAACTGTAATTGTTATGTCTTCTTCCCCCCCCCCCCCCCCGGGTCTTTTTTTTTTTGTGTGTGTG
>NW_007726126.1:154623-155441 GCF_000696425.1 Galeopterus variegatus | reverse complement strand
CAGCAATTTTAAGTCAATGTCAAAACCTGTTTAGCCATAAATAAATGCTTTATTCATTTAATCAAGGTCACCAAATATGTTTGTCTCATAGAAAAACCCTTTAGTTTAGTTGTTTTGTTACCTTTTTTTAGTGCCTTTTTGTTGTTATAGTTTTTCCTCATTGCAAAATAATTGGTGGTTTATTTCTGTTACATAGTAAAAAAAATTCTTCTCCACCTGTGCCCTGCACCTGACTGCAATCACCATTTTCCATGGGATCATCCCCCTTCTCTACTGTGTGCCCAACTACAAAAGCTCATGGCTCCTGATCAAACTGGCCACTGTATTGTTTAGAGCTTGATCCGCATTCTCGGCATAACTTCGTATAGCATACATTATACGAAGTTATACGATTCCTTATATATTCTGGATATTAGTCCTTTGTCGGATGTATATTTTGCAAATATTTTCTCCCACTCTGTTGGTTGTCTTTTAATTCTGTTAATTGTTTCTTTTGCTGTGCAGAAGCTCTTTAGTTTGATATAATCCCATTTGTTTATTTTTCCTTTGGTTGCCCGTGCTTTTGGGGTCATATTCATGAAGTCTGTGTCCAGTCCTACTTCCTGAGTGTTTCTCCTATGTTTTCTTTAAGAAGTTTTATTGTTTCTTTAAGAAGTTATATTATTTCATTTATTGTTTAAATATACTTCAGAATTAAAGTATATTTAATTCTTTAATCGATTTTGAGTTGACTTTAGTGTATGGTGAAAAGTATGGGTCTAGTTTCATTCTCCTGCATATCGCTATCCAGTTTCTCCCAGCACCATTTGCTGAAGAGG
>NW_007726126.1:153279-154005 GCF_000696425.1 Galeopterus variegatus | reverse complement strand
CCCCTGCTATTATGGTATTAGTGTCTATTACCTTCTTTAGGTCTAATAGAGTTTTTTTTTTATAAGTCTGACTGCTCCAACATTGGGTGCATATATTTTTATGATTGTTATGTCTTCTTGATGGATCAGTCCTTTTATTGTTAGGTAGTGTCCCTCATTGTCTCTTTTTATGGTTTTTAGTTTAAAGTCTGTTTTATCAGGTATAAGAATAGCTACTCCAGCTCGTTTTTCTTTTCTGTTTGCATGGTAAATCTTTTTCCATCCTTTCACTCTTAGTCTATGTGAGTCTTTATGGGTGAGGTGGGTCTCTTGAAGGCAGCATATAGTCGGGTCCTCCTTTTTAATCCAGTCAGCCCGTCTGTGTCTTTTGATTGGGGAATTTAAGGCTTTTACATTAAGCGTTTTTATTGAAAAGTGTTGATTTATTCCTAGCATTTTATTGATTATTGTTTGGTTGTCTTAGGTGTCTTTTGTTGCTTGTTTTCTGATTTACAGTTTCTTTTCTGTATTTGTTGGTTCCTTGGGTTGTAGATAGCCTTTTTGTTTGTTTGTATTCTCTTCATGAATGCCATTTTTATTATACTAGTGGGTTTTGATTTTACTTGGGTTTTTATGGCCATGGTAGTTATTTTTCAGGAACCAAACCCAGTACTCCCTTGAGAATATCTTGTAAGGGTGGTTGTGTGGTGGTGAACTCCCACAGTTTTTGTTTGTCTGAGAAATATA
>NW_007726126.1:124183-152740 GCF_000696425.1 Galeopterus variegatus | reverse complement strand
TATTTCTGGTATCTTTTCTTTGATGTTTGTTCATTGTGGCAGGGGGTTTCACAGTCCACAGGTTTGACACTATTGTCTAAGATGTTGCTGGGGTTGCCAATTTGGTATGGCTACCTCATTGTCTGCTCAGTTGGCCACTAGTACCTTGCATGTGTGGTTGCCTCGGGTCTTGGGCCTCTCCAGGGAGCCACCTCTCTGGTCAGCTTGGACTTGGCCGGCGTGCTGGGTCATGGGGCGGTACCACAGGTACCCTGGCAGTGACCTACACTGCTTGTAGATAAAGCAGAGAAGGGGTAAGCAAACTGCAGAAGGCTATATACCATAAGATTTCAATTCAGGTACATTTCAAACACATGAGATGCATTTTCACATAAATCATACATAATGATTTTCACTAAATCATATATAGTGAATCTCACTATATACGTTTCAGCTACACATACAGGTTGTAAATATATGAAAATATAGACTAGAAGTTACAACCCAATTTGTGAGAATAGTTATCTTGGAATGGGGGTGACCTATATATACATATATATTTTTTTAAAAGATGACCAGTAACCCTTGACTTGGTGTTGTCAGCACCATGCTCTCCCAAGTGAGCTAACCGGCCATCCCTATATAGGGATCCAAACCTGTGGTCTTGGTGTTATTAGCACCACACTCTCCTTAGTGAGCCACAGGCTGGCCCCTGTGGCCTACATTTTTTACTTAAAAAATTCTAAAGCAAAAATGAAAACAGTGTTAACATGTTTATTTTGATGATGGATACGTAGATGTTACATAAGTATCAGTGATTTTCTCTTTTCAATTTAAATTGTACAGCTGTAAAGTAATATTCCTTCAGAATTTGGAAGGCTTTGTTTGACAGTCCTCAGGTGTCCGGTATTTTTCAGGACACATCCTGTGCCAGTCAGATGTCATCCTTTGCAGGTGACCTACTTTTTCTCTCTTTATCCTTGTGGTTCTACTATTTCACAAGTCCCTCTTCATGCTAGGCTTTTGTAAACTTTTAAACCTTAGGACTCAAGTCTGACAGCACCAGGTAATTCTTTTCTATAGCTTTCCATCAATTTCATTCTCTCCATTTTCCCTTTTCTCTTTCTGGATCTCCTATTAGTCAATGTTAGACTTCCTATTTTTGTCTCACATTTTATAGGGTTTTTTTTCTTCTTTTTTATGAGAGACTATTTTTACCATCTTACAACCCTTTATTGAATTTTTTGGCAATTATATAAGATTTTTTCTTTTTTCATAACGTCCTGTTTTTATTTTGTAGATGCTCTATCTTCTATGAGGATACTTGTAGGAGAAAATGAATGAGATGGTTTTAATTATAAGTTGTTTCTTTTGTGTGTTGTTTTGTAGACAGAATAGTTTAAACACACATACCAACATGTACTTGTCTTTAAAGAGTTAAAGTGTAATGAGAGAGTCTGTCTACTATAAAGTTGCTTAAGTCTTGCAATATAGGTAAAAAACATTTCAGGATTCTAGAATATATTTTCAAAAACTTGGAAGAGAAATCTGAACACAAAATGGAAAAAGTTTATTCAAAAAGTTGATAAGTCTCTAATATACCATTTTTAACTGAAATTTGGAAAGATATTTTTAAAGGTCTCAATAAAATAAGTGAGAAATTAGAGTCCTGATTTGGGTATTTATGCAACTTCACACACAGACTGTGGTATAATAAAATGTATATATCTGGCTCAGAGCTCATAAAACCCTTGGAATTTCCTAAGGGACAGAGCATCTTTTGTTGTTCAGCAAGAGCCCCTTTGACCACACCTGAGTTTGTGTTAATGCAATGACTCAATGTAGGGGCTTCCAAATACCTTCAGGATGGGGGCTGGTCACGGAAAGACCAAATACATGATTAGAGAGTGAGAACGTTAAGCCCTGCCATCTAACCTCCAGGGAGGTGAGGGGAGCTGGAGACTGATTTATAAAAACTTTTGAATAATGAGATTCAGAGAGCTTCTGAGTTGGTGAACACATCCACATGCTGAAAACATCCACATCCTGACTCCACAGGACAGAAGCTCCTGCACTTGGGACCTTTCTGGACCTTGCATTACGCACCTCTTCACCTGATTTTATAATAAAACTGTAATAGTAAGTATAGCACTTTCCTGAGTTCTGTGAGTTATTCTAGTGAATTATTGAACCTGAAAAGGGCATCATGGAATTGCCTGAATTTGTAGTTAGCTGGGCAGAAGTGTGCGCATCCTGGGCACCCATTTGCAGGGATCGTCTGAAATGGGGTCAGTACTAACTCTGGGACTTACTGTCAGAATTGAATTGAATTGTTGAACATCCAGTTGGTGTCTGAGAATTGGAGAATTGCTGTGGAAAAATGACATATTTGGTGTCAGAAGACATCACACATAGACTTATTTGCTATTTGTGATAATGTGCCCTACAAACAAAAATTTTGATTAATTCTATTTTATTGAACTTCCGTGAAAAAAGAGGAAGAAAAGAAATGCCATACTATCGAGTATGCTCCTGACATAAGAGAACTTCTATTTTGACTAGCTGTCAATGGGTACCAAATTCCCCCCTTATAATTTTACACATGTGATGATTGGAAGACTTTTCCACAGACTAACTTCAGGCTCCCTTATTATCAACTTTTGTTTCTCCTCCAGTGCCCACATACTTGCCATGCTGGCCACCACAGGATGCATTCATATTGAATATGAATTGATGGCTTGATGATGGGTCTGCACCATCATGTCACAGTGGGCATGTTGGTACACTGGGCAGTAAGAATACTCCTGGAAGCTATTCCTATATTCTTACACTGGCATGGCTAGTAATACCTATATATATGAAAGTGATTGTGAACCACATGAATATATCTTAGTCTGTTTTGTATTGCTATAACAGAATACCACAGACTGGGTAATTTGTAAAGAAAAATTTATTTGGTTCATGGTTCTGGAGGCTGGGAATTCCAAGGACATGGCATTAGTATCTGCTTGGCATCTAGTGAGGGCTTTCTTTCTGCCTCATTCCATGGTGAAAGGCAGAAGGGCAAGAGAGCACAAGAGCAAGCGAGCAAGAGGGGGCCAAATTTGCTTTTATAACAAACCCACTATCGTGATAACTAATCCACTCCTCAAATAAGGACATTAATTCATTCACTCAATCACCTCTTAATACTGTCACACTGGCAATTAAATTTCAACATGCATTTTGGGACATTCAAACCATAGAAGTACTTGTATCCAACTAAACCAAAACTAAAAGTATCCTCAACCCAACTTCCCCTTAGCTGACTAAGCCATTAAATGACTATAGCCATTCCACTGCCACCCTACATGAGTAGCTGCAGTGGAAAGAAAAGTGGTCTTTGGGCCGACCCCATGGCTCACTCGGGAGAGTGCCATGCTGGGAGTGCAGTGGCGCTTTCGCCGCGGGTTCGGATCCTATCTAGGGATGACCGGTGCGCTCACTGGCTGAGCGCGGTGCGGACGACACCAAGCCAAGGGTTGCGATCCCCTTACCTGTCACAATAAAAGAAAAAAAAAGTGGTCTTATTTGATCATGATGAAATGATTTTACCTTTGCAAAGTTTTGAAAACCTATGACCATGCAACCACATTGTTACAGCTCTCCCAGTCTATGTAGAGGCCTGTGTGAGGGGTTGTGAGGCTTCAGCTCCATGAGTCACAGTAAATCAGAAGGCAGGGTTTAGAGTCGAATTGTTCTGGTTCCAAGCTCAGCTCCAGCACTTAACTGCAGGACCTTAGGTAAATTACTGCAAAATGGGCATTAAGATAAGAACTACTTTGTTGGGTTATTGTAAGGATTACATAAGATAATACTTGTAAAACACACTAGAATAGTGCCTCACATGGCAAGCACTTAAGTAACTTTCTTCCTAGCAGAGTTTATCCAGTCTTATGGTATTGAATACTGTCTTATGGCTCCAAAATTGAACATGTATATCTAGGCCTAGTTTATCTCTGAAGGATCTTCAAGAAACTAATAATGTCTGCCTATTTATCCTTTACTATCTTTTGAAATTAGTACTGTGTGCTGAAATTTAAAAAAACCCTTGTGCACTGCTGGTGGAAATGTAAAATGATACAGCCGCCACAGAAAAAAGTATGACAGTTCCTCAGAAAATTAAAAATAGAATTAGCATATGATCCAGCAATTCCACTTCTGGGTATATGCCCAAATTTAGTGAAAGGAAGGCCTTGGACATTTACATTCTGGATTTTGGATAAAGAAACAACTTATGAGCCTCCAAGATTATCCTGTTATTAAAATAGAATGAGTTCTACTCATTTTCTAGAAATAGGTCTTGGCTGCTTGACAAATTGTACTGTCAAATAATATTTGTATCTGGTGAAATCTTGGAGAAGCCAAAGGGAAGGCAAGTCTGTGATTTTACCTGATAGGAAAGCAAGGGAAAAACAATCAAAAGCAACAATACATACCATTTATGTTGTTCCAAGCATATTATCACCTCATTGAATCTTTAAAATACCTGTGGGTGGGTGGTAGTGGGTATTTGCTTCATTTAAACAAAAGGAAACTGAAACTGAGAGAACTGTCTTGCCCTAGTCCACACAGCTAGGATGTAGACAAATAGTTTTGATTCCAAAGACTTTGTCTTCAGCTATATCATATTGCCTCCTGGTATGTGTGGAAATTGTTCTTAAACTTCAATAAACTTTCCCCTTTTTCCTGTTTCCACATATAAGGACACAGGCATATGTATAATTGGATTCACATTTATTATTCTATGATGGGAAAACATATACTTTCATATAATTTTGAATGATAAACAATGCCTTATAAAATTAACAATAACCTGGTAATTTATTTCATTTATACTGAGAGTTTTTGTTGCAAGTTGTTTAAATAGCAGTCACACACGTCAAACAGAAGTGTGGCTGCAAAAACAAAATTTGGACAGATAATAGTTATATTGGCTTCAGCAAGGGGTATGGCTGAATTCTAATTGAATCACAATGTAAACATGTCTTAAAGTCCAGTTCTTAGAAAATTATACGACAGAAATGCTGCTGGTTTAAACATGTGTCACTACATATTCTACAACACTTAACAACCTAAACCAAAGAAGGGAAGCTAAACTAACAGTAATTTAAAATTAAGGAGGAAGAACAGCAACAATTGAAAATCATGACAAACTCAAGACAGTACCAAGGATTTGATGCTCTGATAACAGATTCCATTCTCCAAATTAAAGGCATCCCAGCTATCTGCGTGAGGACATGAGCAGTAGGAGGCAAATTTGGGCACTGACACTGGCCTGGCAGTCAGACTTAGTAGAATGCTGAAAATTTACAGTCTTTAGTAAACCCTAATAACAGCCAAATTTTTGCTAATGAATATCAAATTTTAGTAACGGATAATTCACTTAGAAGATTACTAGTGAGAATGAAAGTTTATAAAATTGTGAATTTTGTGGTCTGTTTGAGGCCCATCAGTAAGACTCAGGCCCATCAGTAGATATTAGTTCACTTTTAAGAAATCCTTTATATAAGGGGAAAAACAGAATTCGGGTCAGAAAATGTTGGTCTTAAATCTCTACTTACCAGGTATGAGATGCTGAGAAAGATTCTTAGCTGCTCTGAGCTTTAGAATCTGTGAACCATTCAGTGGTGTGCCTAGAACTGGCTTATATCAGTTTTGGAGAGCCAATTGCTAAATTTCTAGGAATTCTGCATGCCAGTTTTCTTTTTTTCTTTTAACATTTTAAATTTTATTTTATGACTCTTTACCTTTATTTAATATTTGGCTTCTAACAACAATTGATACTCATGTCTTACAATATATTTTGTTATTGGATATCAGGATTATTTTTAAAATTATTTTCTTATTTTTTTATTATAACAAAATTGATTGTACATATTTGTGGGATACATATCTGTGGGATTGAACACCCATGTGCAATATGTGATGGTCACATCAGAGTAATTAGTATATTCTATAATATACACTATCATTGCTATTGCATGCCAGTTATTAAACCATTGATAGTTTCATATCAACTATGGTGGGAGTATTTACTCCACAAAAATGGGCAAAATACAAATCAGGAATTTTTTCCCCCAGAGGAAAGGTTTACCAGCATAGCATGATTTCATTCCTCACCTCCCTCTAATGAATCACCAAATCCTGTAAAAAGGGGATAATGATTACCCTGTAAGGATTAAATTGTTTTGGTATTGAACTAAAGCTAGGTAATCAATAAACATTCATTTTATAGGGTGGCTACCAGGCATGATTACGTTTAATTCCCATGGCAGCCTTTGGAGATAGGTATTGTTATACCCAGGGATAATCATGTGTTTTGCAATGCATAGGAACAAATTACTGAAACATACATCATAGATGAATCTCAGAGCTTTGAGTGAAAGAAACCAGGCACAAAATTATACAATATGATTCCATTTATACAAAATTTAAGAACTGATGTAAGTTCAAGAGTTGATGGAACGTTGTAGAATGCAGAAGAATGCTCATCCGAGTGGGAAAAGGTATGACCAAGGAGGATGAAGGAAACGTCTGAGTGCTGGAGAGGCTCCCTGCTGTGGTTGGATGGCGGTTACACAGATGCACACAGACACAAAAACTCATCATGCTATACACCGAAGATTATTGCACCTTACAGTAAGTATTTTTTAACCTCAATTTTAAAACTTTAGTAAAAGGTATATTGGGATTGAAATTAGAAAAAGAAGAATCTGAGAAAGCATGTTTTATAAAGTGGAAAGCACTGCTCAAACCTTGGTTGCTCTTATTATGCACTGAGCTTAAAAAATGCAGAGCTGCAAATGCTTCTTTACCTAAAAATCTGAATGCTAACTTGCTGCTTAATGACCAGGTAGAGCATGGAGCTAACACCAAGGTCAAGGGTTTGGATCTCCATACCGGCCAGCCTCCAAGAAAAAGGAAAAGAAAAAAAAAAAAAGAAAAAAAGAAAAAGAAAGATATGAAAACCAGAGGACCTGGGGAAGAAGAAAGGATATTTAGGTGCTCTGGCTGTTGATGGCCTCTGACACCTCCCCTCTCTTCTGGTTGCTCCCCATCTCAGGCCTCTCCTCAGTGTCTCTAGTATTTGGTTGTCTTTTCTCTGCCTGTCTTGTGTCCCCCAAGTTTTATGTATTAGAAACTTAGCCCCCACTGTGACTGTGAAGAGGGTGGGAAATCCTATTATGGTAATTGAAAGGTGGGGCCTTGAAGAGGTGACTAGATTACAGGACCATGCCATAGTGAGTGGATTAAAATTGGTTGACATGGGCGTGGTTTGGAGGGCTTTGAAAGGGAGTACGAAGAATCTGTCTCTCTCTTCCTCTCTTTCTACTCTCTCTGCTTCCACCATCTTGCAATGTGAGACCCCTGGGTCACTGTCACCACCACCAGATGGACTCTGGACTTCCAGCCTCAGAAACTGTAAGCAATAAATTTTATTTTCTTTATAAATCACCCAGTTTCAGGTATTTTGTTATAAGCAGCGGGAACAGACTAACACAGGTACCCAGAGTTCTGTCCTTAAAAGTCTCCTCACTCTACATGCTGTTGACCATCTCTAGCTCCAGTTCCCATAATTTCCTAACCTTCAGCCCAGAGCACTTTTTTTCTCCTCTACACTCATGTTCATTCATTCAACAATTATTTATTGAGTGTCTTCTTATGCCAAGTATTGTTCTTGGCACTAGGCCACATCAGTGAGTGAAACAGACAAAGATCTTTTGCCTTTATGGAGTTTATATGCCTAGGTCTTTCTCCTTGGATGTACCTAAGACTTAGTCTGTCCCAAATTATCTCATTAACTTTACCCCTTGGTTTTCCCCGACCCTAGACTTGCTCCTCCCACTTGTCCTTCATCTCTATGAAATGCACTGTCATCCTCTCAGAAACCTGGGAGTCATCCAGACCCCTCTCCAATAACTTGCCTCATGTTGACTATTCTGTTTCCTTAATTTCTGTCGTAACTCCGCACTTGTCTGTGCTGTCACTGCCCCTGGCCCGTTCTCATTCCTTCTCACCTAGCTTACCAACTGTTCTCTCTGTCCTGTCTTGTTCCCTGCCTATCATTCTCCATACAGTAGCTAGAATGACTATAAAATGCAAACTAGAACCAGTTGCTTTCTAAAGTTTTCTAAATTCCTTATCTTGTCCTCATGTTCTCACTTGTTAGGCATAGTGATGACAAGCACAGTTGCTAAACACTGGGTTCAAATCCCAATTTACTACCATGACTTTGGGCAGATTTTTTATGCTCTCCATGCCTTACTTTCTTATCTTTAAAATGGGTATAAGAATTGTACCAACCTCATGCTGTTGTGGGGATTAAATTTGTTACTTCATGCAAAGCACTAAGCATAGAGCCTGGGCCCCAGTACACACTCAAGAAATGCTGGTTTTCTCTCCCGCGGGATTGCTGCAATGTTTAAATGAGTTAAAACATGCAAGGGGCTTAGCACAGTGCCTGGCCCATCATAAATGTTCTGTAATGTCAGTTGTCAGTTGTGGTTGCCTCTCTAACCTCACTTCCTGCCCCTTTTCTATCCAAACCCAACTTGGAGCCTGGCTGGGCTGGCAACGGTTTTCTCTCTTGGTACTGGAGCTCCTCCATGGCCACCTTTTTGCAGGACAGCTCCCACCATCCTTCCAGCCCCAGCTCAGGCACCAGTCCCTGGCATTCTTGTCCTGGCTCAGCTGATAGCTTCTCCTCTGCTGCTCCCCCTTGGAACCCGCACTTCTATCACAGCACTTTTCACACTTTTTGTCACTTTATTCAAAACGTACTGAGAAGCCCCTATCAACAGATGCATGGGTAAACAAAATATGGCATATACATACAATGGGATATTATTCAACCTTAAAAAGGAAGGAAATCTTGTTCCATGCTACAACACAGATGAAACTTGAGGACATTATGCAAAATAAGCCAGTCACAAAAGGACGAATACTGTTTGATTCCACTTCTGTGAGGTACCTATGATAGGCTGATTCATAGAGACAAAAAGTAGAACAGTGGTTACCTGGGGCTGGGGTTGGGGAGGGGAATGGGGAGATATTGTTCAATGGATACAGAGTTTCAATTTGGGAAGATAAAAAAAGTTCTAGAGATGGACAGTAGTGATAGTTATACGACTTTGTGAATGTACTTATTGCCACTGAATGGTACACTCAAAAGTGGATAAAAAGGTAAATTTTACATTATGTATATTTTACCACAATGAAACACAAATTTTAAAATGTGTATTGAGAAGCAGTTTAAGCCTAGTGGTTTTCTAATCCTGTCTCCAAAGCCTGGCTCCCCCAGGCTGTCAGGCTGCATGACCTGGTGTAAGGTACATAACTTCCCTGAACTTCAGTTTCTTCATCTGTAAAAACAGGAACGTTTCCTTCATAAGGTTGTTTGAAGATTAAATGAAGTAATGTAGGTATGAGTACAACACTTGATACCAAAGTATCCTTACCTGGGTAATGGTAAGCACTCAAAAGTGTTTTCTCTCATTATTATTATAATTGTGATCCCTTTGGAAGCAGGGTCTATATCTCTATCAGAATTGTCTTCCAGGTGCTTAAAACATCAGGTGCTTGATACCTGTGTATAAAATGAATGAATGAATGGACAGTCTCCTATTTCAAGCCCCTACCTTAGCAATTCCTAAGTGTGGCCTGAGAACCCAGGGAGATCCCCCAAACCTTTAGGGTGTCCATGAGGTTAAACCTATTTTCATTATAATACTAAGATATTACTTGCATTTTTCAGTCTCATTGTCACATGAGTATACAGAGCACAAAAAGTTCATTGATATGGTTTCAGATTCCATATTGCAATTAATCTTGAAGAAACTCCATACTTGCTAAGTTTTAGTTTATGCAAAGAAGAATATCCACACTTATCTGAAAAAGCAATTAAAATACTCCTCCCTTTTCCAACTACACATAAGAGGATAGATTTTTTTATTATACTTCAGCCCAAAGAACATATTACAACAGATTGAATGTAGAAGCAAATAAGAATCCAGGGGTGTTACATGAATCTACCTAGTAAAGAGATTAAAAAATATAAGCAATGCTATTCTCACCAAGTTTTTTGTTTTAGAAAGTAGTTATTTTTCATAAAAAATATGCTCTTTGTTAACATACAAAGAACTTATTAAGGTTATTTTTCAATAAATGGATGAATACTATATTAGTGTGTTTCTGTTGCTTATAACACAATTACCTGGAACTGGGTGATTTATTGCCTACAGTTTGAGGCTGGGAAGTCTAGAGTCCAGGGAGCACATCTGGTGAGGATCTTGGTGGTAGCAACAGTGACCCAGGGTTCTCATATGGCAGAAAATGGAGGAGCAGAGAGAGAGAAAGATAGCCATAATAGGATTTCCCACTCTCAACAGTTACAAGGTGGATTAAGCTTTAATGACTTTGGGGGGGCATTCAATCCACTGCATTCCACCCCAGCACCCCCAAACTCATGTCCTTTTCACATACAAATACATTCATTTCATCCCCATAGCCCCAAAGTCTTAACTTGTCCTGCTCAAAAGTCCAAAGTCTCAAGGTTCCATCTGTGAAATCAAAACAAGTTATCTACTTCTAAGATACAATGGTGGGACAAACATAGGGTACATATTCCCATTCAAAAAAGGAGATATAGGCCAAAAGTAAGGGATAACAGTTTCCAAACAAGTCTGAAACCCGGCAGGGCAAGCATCAAATATCAAAGCTGGTGAATCATATACCCTGACTCCATGTTCCACATTCTGTACATGCTGGTGTGGGTGTTGGGTCCCCAAGTCCTTGGGCAGCTCTGCTTCTGTGGCTTTCCTGGTCTCAGGTGATGCTTTAACTCTAACAGGCTGACATTGCACACTGGTATATCCAAAAGTCTGGGGTCTCCATGGCAGTCCCACTCTCACAGCTCCACTAGGCATGGCCTTGGTGGGGTTTTTCTGCTGCAACTCCGACCTCACATTTCCTCTTGGCATCACTCTAGCAAAGACTCTACTCAGTAAACCCACCCTTGCTACAGATCTCTTCCTGGGCCCCCAGGCTTTTCCATACATCCTTTGAAATTGGGGTGGAGGCTCTTAAGCCTCCACAGTCCTGGCATTCTGTGAGCCTGCAGACCTAACACCACATGGACACTGCCAAGGCTTCTGGCTTGTATTTTCCAAATGTGTGGGTTTAACCACACCTGGGGCCAATTTAGCCACAGCTGGAGCAGCCAAAGCAGCCAGAGTGCTGGTGTGGGGACAGTGAGCCCATGGAGGGCACCTCAGGTCTGTTCTCAGAGACCATTCTGTCTCCTAGGCCTCTGAAATGCTTTCAAGATCTTTTCCCCCTTCTCTTCTATACTAATGTCCTTAGCAAATAGCGGCTGGGCTACACTATTGAACTGTTTTCCTGAAAATGCTCTCTGCTTCCCTACCACACGGCCAGGCTACAAATTTTCCAATCTTCATGCTCTGCTATCCTTTCAATTATAAATTCTGGCTTTACATCATGCCTTTTCTGCCATAACTCAGTGTGGGCTGTTGCAAGTAGCCATGTGGCTTCCTGAATGCTTTGCTGTTTAGAAATTTCTTCTGCCAAATTCTCTGGGTCAGCACCTTTAAGTTTCACATTCCATAAAACTTTTGGGCATGAACAGAATGCAACCAAGTTCCTCGCCAGTTCATAGCAAGGGTGATCTTTGCCCCAGTTTCCAATAAGTCCCTTCTCATTTATATCTGAGATCTTCTCAGAATGGCCTTTATTGTCCATATTTCTATCAGCATTCTGCTCACCACCATTTAACCAATCTCTAAGAAATTCCAAACTTTCCCTGGTTTTCTTGTTTTCTAAACTCCTACCAGCAGCTAGGCTTTTTCTACCCTGCTCCTTCAAATTCTTTGAGCTTCTCCTCAAAACCCACTTCTCTGATACCAATTTTCTGTATTAGTTTGTTTCTGTTGCTTATAACAAAACACACAGAACTGGGAATACAACTTGTGAGGGTCTTATCCTAGTGGTGTCTCTAGCCACTCAGAGTATCACGTGGCAAATATGGCGGAGTAGAGAAAAAGATAGCTCCTCATGCCCCCTCCCTCAGAACTATGCCCATAACTACCACTAAACCATCAACTTAATTACCTCCTCAAGGCCCCACCTTTCAATTACCATAATAGTATTTCCCACCCTCAACAGTTACAGAGGAGATTAAGCTTTAATGACTTTGGGGGGCCATTCAATCCACTGCAAATACTTGAAAATTTTTTCATTTTTAATTTCTAATATGGTAAATATTAATGGATATAATCAACATAAACAATGATCTTTGGTGTTCTCCATAATTTTTAGGAGTGTAAAGGGGTCCTGAGACCAAATAGTTTGAGAACTGCTGTCCTGCCTTGTACTTGAATTGCCACCATCCCATCCAAGACAGCTGGCCACCAGTGTATGCTTTAATACTTCATGAGATGGAGAGGTCACCACCTCCTGGAGCAGCTGGTTTTATCTTTGGACTGCTCTGCCTGCTGAGAAGTTCTGGCAATGAGTCAAAATTCTGTCTCTTAAAGGTTCTTACCGATTGGTCTTGGACCCACCCTTTGGCTTCACATGTTGCAGTTTGGAACTCTCTTCCAAGTCTGGAAGACAGTCATCAATTGCCCTTTGTGGTGGCCCCAGATGGAATCAGCCATTCCTTTGGGTGACTAAAGTGCATATGCATTTTTCTGAGTCAGCCAGTGATTTGTAGAAAGCGTTACCCAGCCAGATAACTCACAGCTACTCTTCCAGGAACCAGATTATCTCCAGCCCTACACCAAATTTGAAAGACTCACGTTGTTGTCATTTTTTCCAATAAGTTATTTTGTTTCCATTATAAATCACATATCCTTATTAAGGAACATTTTTTAAAAAGTAAAAAGAGAAGAGCCTTGAGAAAAATTTGGTCACAACTAGCCCTGACATCTTTCCCTTTCAGGCTTGCCCTGAATGCCATTTTTTTCAAACAGTCCTTACAAGCAGATATGTGCACTATGCTGGCCCTGCAAGGTCTCAGGTCCACGGGCTGCCTGCTGTGTGGTGGAGTGGGGCAGCTGTCGGTCCGTCAGTCTGCAGCCCTTTAACAGCAGCTGAGAGGCACTCAGAGGGAACAGGAAGCTCCTGCAAAGGAGCACAATTCTTCTGCTATCTGAAGGCACTTTAGGCCAGATCTGTTCCAGCTGTGTGGGCTCGGGGAGGACAGACACTCTGCTACAGCGGTGATTGGTAAATTTCTTTCTGCATTTTTTGGGGGGTAAAATATGAAGTTCCTCTAGGAATTCTACTCCTGAGAATCTATCCTGAGGAAATGATGAGAGATTTAGACAGCATTATGTGTTTATTATTATTCACAAAACTTGGAAACAAACTAAGTGTTCAACAATAAAGTTTTAGTTTAAAAACTATCTGTATGATTTTACATTCTGTGCTGGTTTAAAAATAATAGACTTTTATGAAGTCTTTTTAATGACATGGGAAAATTAACATAGAGTTGTTAGTTGCCTTGTATATACCTGGCACATAGTTTCTAAATAAATACTGTTGATTGAAAACTGAAAATGGCAGGATAAGAAACTGTACATACAGTTCAGTCTCAGTTATATAAATGTTTTTGTGACAAAGTGAAAAAAAGTTATCTTAATGGTTGTCACCAATATATGTAATAAGGAGAAAAATGTCGTTCTGAAAACACTTTGAAACGCCCAGCAGGCACAGATATCAGCAGATGCTCAGCTCAGAGGAGAAGAAGTGCACTGTAGAAACAACTTAATTGGTTACAGAGCCTCCTTCAATTAACTTAAGCTCAGTTACTATAGTTAAACTCGATAGTAGCTTGGTCTGCTAGGCTCGGGGCAGGAGCCTAGTTCAAATCAATGTCCTCCCACAAATTTTATTTAACAAGATAAAGAATAAAGGAAGGAAATGCATTCCAGGATGCGGGGACAGCTTGAGGAAAGACACCTCTAAAATTATATGAATAATATGATCATTTGTTCAGAAAATATTTATATTTATTTACAAGTATACATGTGAAAGATGTTATACATCAAAATGTTAACATAACAATAGTTATGTTAAAATAACAATAATTATTTCTGGTGGGATTCTAAGTGACATTTTAGAATTTCATTTTTTATTTTCCTCCCTCTTAAAATTAACTTTCCTTCTTTTTCTTCCCGCCAGTAGTCAATGGGTGTCACTAGTGAAATAAAATGATATTAACATTAAAAAAAAATTAAACCTCTTCCATTGGAACTGTGCTTTCTTTGTTATTGAAACTCCCAAAGAAGGTAATAAAGGCTTTTGTCAGGAAAACCTTTCCGCTGGGTCTGGAAAATTTAATTTTATATAAGGCTTTCAGAAATGCTTTTATATTATATTTCTATATATAAACAAAATTTTCCTGCAATATGAAGAGGCAGGAAAATTCACAAGCAAGGGTGTTGAAAAACAACTATTCCTTTGGGTACTCATTTAACAAATATGTATCTCTTCGAGGGTGCTCAGGTGATTCACGCAAGGACAGCCCTTCAAAGGCAGGTCATATAGATAAAATGGGTATAAGACAAGGCAAAGGCAGCCAAGGGTTGTGAGAGATGTCAGCTATGACACTGTTGTGTGTGTTGGGGGGGGGGTGTCAGAGAAGAAGCAATAATGTGCTTTCATAAATCACTACAACCATCCTCATCATCATTACCTAAAATGACAGCAAACACCCACAACATTCAATGAGTGAATTGCAACCTACTGGTGGGTCGTAAGATCAGTTTAAACGGTTAAGACTAGAAATTTTTGTTTTTTTTAAATAAACTTTTTCTTTTGGAATAATTTTAGATTTATAGAAAAGTTTCAAAGATAGTTCATAAAGTTCCTCCATATTCTTCCCCCAACTTCCCCCCTAATGTTAACATATTACATAACCATAACTATGGTACATTTGTCAAAACACAGAAATTAACATTAGCACAAAATCATTAAAGTATAGATTTTACTTGGATTTCACCTGTCTTTCCACTAATGTTCTTTTTCTATTCCAGATTCCAATCCAGGATACCACATTACATTTAGGAGATTAGAATTTTTTTTAAAATGAAATTATATAGAATAGAAAAATATCCAAGTACTTGCACAGACTAAGGATAAGTATTATTTTATGAAACATGTTTCTATTACATATGTAGCTTGTATTTCTTACTGAAGGTAGCAGTTTAAGAAAAAATTAGAAGACATCTAAGAATTAAGTATTCTGGCCATTATGGAAATTAATATTCCAGTGAAAAACAAAACACTTGCGTACAACAATGTGAGAACTGTTGCAGTGTCGGAAAATGTAAATTAGCACAGGAGAGTAGAACTAAGTAAGAATCAAAGGACAGAGCAAGGAAGAGATCCTTTTGTTCTCCCCATACTGATGTACTAAACAGCCTCGCCCTTTGGAATAGAACAGAACTGATCCCTTACATGTTGCTGAGTTGGATGGAATTCTTGGCTCAAGCAGCTGGATGGAATGCATCACAGGATAGAAATGCACCACACCCATGACCTCAGAGCCCAGTACTGCTCTCCCCAGGTCCCTCTCCTAGGCTCAGCTGTGCCCTTTGAAAATGAATTAATGGTTGTGAAAGCAGCTGGTAAAATGAAGTTGGTATGTGCACTTTGAATGAGTCACTCTCCTTCTGAGTCTCAGTTTCCTCCTCTGTAAAATGGGGACACAACTCTTGTCCTTGCTCCCTTGTAGATTTTTTGGAAGAATCAAGTGAGAAGAAGAAAGTGTTTTGTAAATTGTTATGGGCTATACAGACCTATGCAAAAATGATTATTTCAGATGTGAATCGTTATTGGTATTATTGTTTTGGGGGGAGTAAACCTGTAGAGAGCAAGTAACTCTAGTGCCTATCACCATGGCCAGACCACAGACTCATCTCCATGGGGAGATAAGGACCTGGGCACACCTCCCACTCCCTGGACTTGCAGATGGTCACCCAGTTCCTGGAGGCATCCCGCAGTCTTGCTCCTCCACACAACGGGGCAGAGTCAAGCTAGATCAGCACCGTTGACCCTGCAGATTCATGTCTGAGCATGGACTTTTCTGCCCTGCCTGGTGGGGAGCCTCCTCAGTGGCCAGTGGGACTGGTTCTGGGTTCAAACCACCCATTTCGGTTTTTATTTTTATTTCTAGTTTAAAAATATATATTAGGTTATCCTTCCAAAAAAAAAAAAAAGTTTAAAAGTTGCACACACATACAAACACATGAAAAATGCTGAAAACCACAACCAAGAAAGCAAATCTTAACTATAATCCCTGGCTTTAAAAAATATATAAAGTAAAAGTTTCCCTAATTTCACCCTTCCAATCCCCAGGGGTAAGCACTATCAGTATTTTTTTCCTTTACTTATACTGACACATATATTTCTTAAGAAAAATAGTGGTAAAATACACATAACATAAAATTTACCATCTTAGCCATTTTAAAGAGTACAATTCAGTGGTATTAAGTACATTCACACTGTTGTGCAACCATCACCATCATCCACCTTCAAAATTCTTTTCATCTTGCAAAACTGAAATTCTGTACTCATTAAACAATAACTTCCCATTCTCCCGTACCCCCAGTCCCTGGCAACCACCATTCTACTTTCTGTCTCTATGAATTTGACTCCTCTAGGTACCTCATAGAAGTGGAATAATATAGTATTTTTCTTTTTTGACTGGCTTAACTCACTTAGCATAATATTGTCAAGGTTCATTCATGTCGTAGTACATGTCAGAATTTCCTTTCTTTTTAAGGCTGAATAATATTCCAATGTATATATATACATATATATCACATTTGTTTGATGGATACTTAGGTTCACCCTTTGATGTATACTTGGGTTATTTCTACCTTTTGGTTATTGCAAACAATGCTGCTATGAATATAGACGTATAATCATCTCTTTGAGAATCTTCCATAAATTCTTTTGGGTGCATACCCAGAAGTGGAATGGCTGGATCATATGGTAATTTTACTTTAAGTTTTTGAAGAAAATTTTTCCATAGTTTCCCATGGTGGCTGCATCATTTTACAGTCTGACCAACAGTGTGCAAGGGTTCCAATTTTTCCACATCCTCGCCAATGCTTGTTATTTTGTTTTTTTGATAGTAGCCATCCTAATGGGTGTGCTAACATATTTGTATACATTATTTTAAAAAAACAACAAAAAATGGGTTTATGTTACATAAATTACATCCATCTTATTGTTTTTACACTCAGCAATATAGCAAGGGCATCTTTTCAGGCCAGTATATGGAGATCTACATAATTCCTTTTAATGCCTGTATAGTATTCTTTTGTATGAATGTATCATTTACCTATTTAATTATCCAACTATTAATGGATATTTAGGTTGTTTCCAGATTTATGTAACCACAATACTGCAATAAACATTCTTTTTAAAAAAAAATTGACATTTATTTGTACATATTTGTGAGGTACAGTATGTTCTTTCAATACATGCATATACAGTACAATGATCCACTTAGGGTAGAAAGCGTAGTTTTGTACCCATTAGTCCACCACTTTTCTTTCCCTCCTCCCTTGCCTCTGGTAACCATTATTCTACTAGCTAGTTCTATGAGAACCAGTTTTTTTTAAAGATTCCACATGAGTGATATCATGCGGTATTTGTCTTTTTGTGCCTGACTTACTTCATTTAACATGATGATTTCTAGTTCCATCCATGTTGCTGCAAATGATAGGATACCATTTTGCAATAAACATTCTTTAACTTCATGGATTTTCTTTGTACAGTAGACTCCTAAAAGTGGTATTGCTGGGTCAAAGAGTATGCATGCTTTTAATATTATTAGATGCTGTCAAAGTACCCTCCAATAAGTTCATATCAGTGTGCACTTCCACCAATAGTGTATGAGAGTATCTGTTTCCTCAAACCCTCATCAGCATTGGCATTATCAATCTTTTAGTGTTTGTTGAATGAATATTGTTAAGCCTATCAAACTGAAAATGGCAGAAATGATGGATTGGCTCACTCAACATCTGGCCCAAGCACTTTCTAACGTGTTTTCCTGTACTGGAGGCTGGAAAACTAAATCACATTTCCCTGACTCCTTTCCAATTAGGGTCCACAAATCAGATGCACTCTGGCAAGACTTGAGTTTGGAACTGAGTAAAATGAGGAGAGAGGCAGGACATAGGTAATCATTTGTGCTGGTATGAACTGAAGTAGAAATGGAAGGGTTCTGAGCCAGCAGCCTTTAGGGGGACGATATGGATCGAATTGTGTTTCCCAAGTTCAATGTATTAGAAGCTTAATCCCCACTGTAACTGTTGAGGGTGGGAAATCCTATTATGGTAATTGAAAGGTGGGGCTGGGAAGAGGTGATTAGACTCTGAGGACCATGCCCTAATGAATGGATTAATAATGGTGGTCATGGGCATGGTTCTGAGGGCTTTAACAGGAGAGCACGTGAGAGTCTCTCTCTCTCTCTCTGTCTCTCTGCTTCCATCATCTTGCAATGTGATACCCTGAGTCACCACCAAAGAAGATGCTTACCAGATGTGTTTCCTAGACTTTGGACTTCTCAGCCTCTGAAACAGTAAGCAGTAAATTTCATTTTCTTTATTAATCACCCAATTTCAGATATTTATGTTATAAGTAACAGAAACGGACTAATACATGGGGCTTCCTAATTGTGGTAGGGCTGTAGCTCCCTTGGTGGTTCCCACCACTATGACATGGGGAGTCACTCATGGGAGCTCAGCCTGGAGTGTTTTTCTTTAGCACTATTAATGATTCTGCTTATACTGTTTAGTGAAGGTTCTATAAGCTTGTTTCCCTCTATATCTAATTGCATGACACTGCCAAATAATTAACCTCTCTTAGGCCTAGCTTCTTTATTTGTAAAAAGGAAACAATAATACCAATCTTAGGGGGATATTGTGAGGGTGAAATGGAATGATGCCTTCGAAGTGATTCACTCAGAACAATAAGTGATGGGTCCTTTTTCTCTTCCTTCTTTTTCAGGCTAACTCATCCTATAAAACCCAGCTCAAATGCCATTTCCTAATATCCTTGGAGAGGCAGCATTGCTGCTCTCTCCTCTGTCCTCCTACTATACTTAGTTAATTCCTTTAAAAGGTCATAAGATGTTGTACTGTAATTTATTCACGTATGTGTTTGTCTCTAACTAGCTTTTGAGCTCTTTGAGGGCAGGGCATGTTCATGATCCATCTCTGTATCTCCAGAACACAGTATAGCCCTGACATGGAGTAGGGGATGAGTGAAATGTGTTGGTTGAGTGAATTAGCCCTAGCCCTGCCTCACTAAACTCCTCAGTTTCTCTCCCCCATGGCAACAGTTAACTTTTAATGCCCCCCCTTGGTATCTTAGACTAGGATCACTTGGCCACAAGAAACAGGAACACTTTTAATTAGCTCAAGTAAGGGGGTGGGGGGAATATCAGACAAGCCTCAGGGACAGGAAACAGAAATCACCCCAGCTATTTTAAGTAGAAATATATATATATATATATATTTTTTCCTTTTTGTCTTTTTTCATGACCGGCAACGGATCGCAACCCTCAGTGTCGCGCCCGGACCGGGACGGCAACGGGATCGCAACCCTCGGTGTTGCGCCCGCACCTCGCTCAGCCAGTGAGCGGGAACCGGTCTGTATGTGGGATCCGAACCCTCTGCGGGAGCGCCGCTGCGCTCCCAAGCGGCACACTGTAGCAGTGCGCCACCGGGCCGGCCCAGAAAAATATTTAAAGGGAAATCAGATGCTTATAAGATTGTTGCAAATTTAGGAGGAGTGAACTATAGGCTAGATCTCCAGGAATAATTCCCCAAACAGCACTGCCAAACTGTTCTGCCAGTGGAGATGCCACCTCTTCCACAATTCGGGAAGTGGGAAATCAGGAGGCCATCAATGGAACTACTGATGTTTAAGAATACGCTATCCTGTAACTGAGGGATCAGAATGCTGCTGCTGTGGCTGCTGCTGCGGCTGCCGCTGCCGCCGCCGCCACCACCACCAGAGTAACTACCTCTTGACACTGACAAAGTTAGTGACTGGCCACTGAGACACAGATGCACAAAAACCCAGGCTCCGTAACTATTCTCCCAGCAGCAATAGCCAAAGTCACAGTAACAAAGTAACACAGATACCCTGCCGGACTTTTGCCTTCCCAAACCTCCATGTTGCCTCTAATTGGTAGAACCTAATCTGGATATAGAATCTTAGCTCTAAGGGAGTCTTAAAAATACTCTCTTTATCTTTCCAGCCTCTGTAGTGAAGGGAGCACACTAAAAAGAGCTTGGAATAGAGAGGTTAAGTACTAATACACCTCATCCATCCCAGGGGGTATATTGTTTAATGAACAGTATAACCACCAGAACCAAGGTGCGGTCAAGCCTCATGGGGACTGATATGGAGCAGCTGGTTGTTGAGTCCACTCTGATTGTCCCTTGTGGGCCTACTTTCTGTCTGATCTTTACTCATCTCTGTGCATCTTCTCTTTTCTCCTCTTCTTTCTATGGACCAACTTTTTTGGCTTATGTAAGGAAAAACAAACAGTTTTTTTCTATTCTCTCACAAAGCAAAAATCAACACAGGAGACAGACGTCTGTGACCAAATGTGTGGGGATTTCTCCCCACTGGCAAGCAAGCCATTCTCCAGCAGACACCAGCTGGGTGTCCCCTAATTCAATTTAATTTCCACACTATCTACGTGGAGAAAGTGTCAGATCCCACAGTGAGGGCTCCGTCCCTGAGACTGCCCCCCACTTCAGAAGCCAGTTGCAAGTCCAGTCCTCTAGAACTTCCGACCAAGCAGCTACAAATCAGCGTTCCCAGAATCCCCAATTCGGGTTCGATTAATTTGCTTGAGTGGTTCACAGAACTCAGGGAAACATGCACTTACATTTACCAGTTTATTATAAAAAATATTATAAAGGATAGAGATGAAGAGACCCATAGGGAGAGGTATGAGGGAAGGGGCACCGAGGTTCCATGGCCTCTCTGGGCACTCCACCCTCCAGGAACCTCCATGTGTTCAGCTGTCAAGAAGTTCTCCTGACCCTGTGCTCTCGAGTTTTTATGGAAGCTTTATTACATAGGCATGACTGAAGCATGGATAACCATGTAGAAATGTGATTAGACAAAAAGGATATGATCAGAGACTGGGTGAGTGTATTAGTCCGTTTCTGTTGCTTATAACAAAATACCTGGAACTGAGTGACTTAATAAAGAGAACAAAATTTATTCCTTACTGTTTCTGAGGCTGGGAAGTCCAGTCCATCTAGTAGTGGTGACAGCAACCCAGGGGTCTCACATTGCAAGATGGTAGAAGCAGAGAGAGCAAGAGAGAGAAAGACAGACTCTCCTCTTCTTATGAAGCCCTCAGAACCACGCCCCTGACCACCATTTTTAGTCCACTCACTATGGCACAGTCCCACAATCCAATCACCTCGTCAAGGCTCCACCTCTCAATTACCATAATAGGATTTCCCACCCTCTTAACAGTCACAGTGGGGACTAAGTTTCTATTACATGAAACTTGGGGGACACAATTCAAGCTTCAATGAGTTTTGGGGGGACATAATTCGATCCACTACAGTGGGGAAACCCAACAAAATGTGTTTGTTCAGATTCTTTTCGGCCTTTCTGTGCAAATTCCTCCCTGCCAGGTGTGGGGTGGGACCTGAAATGGGGTCTTATTATCTACAATCAGCTGAGGTAGGTCAGATTTCTTGGGGAGAAAAGGAGCAAGTGAAAGGAGGGCAGGAGAAAGTGAGAGCACCATTAGCCAGGAACTGTCCGCAAAAACCCATATATAAATATCATAATATCACAGCCTACTTATGCTCCTTCATACTAAAGCTTATTAAAGGCTTTGGTTTGCTATGGCACTCTTTCCATTCCCATTCTACATTGTCTTTTAATAAAGTACCTGATACCATATTACTGGTTCTGGTTTTCACTGACATAATTCCAAATTCCAGAGAAATTCCAGATTGGTCTAACCTAAACCAGATGTCCACCTCTGGTCCATTCAGCTGGAAGGCTGGGGCCTTGAGTTATCTAAGGCTCAGCCATTCTAGGCTTTGATAACATTTCCTTCACTTCCCTTTTGCCCCTCTGATGGGAACTTCAAACCAACTTCTTCAGGAGGAAATATAGACAGGGAGGCAATAATGGACACATCTACTTTATTAAATTCTCATCTCCACTAATTGCTTTAACCCCTTCAGTTCCTTTCTTAGGATCTTATGGTCACTTCTCATTATGCTGTACCTTTAGGAATAGCTTTTGGCTACAAGAAAAAAGACTCCTGAGAAACAAAAGCTTAAAAAAACTTACTTCTTTTTCTCCTAACAGGAATTCTGGAGGCAGGTGGTTCCTGGCATTGGGTTGCTGACTGAAAGTAGTTACTTCAAGATTTTTGTGATCCTTCTTGGCCTTTTCCTCATAGTTTCAGGATGGCTGCTCCAGCTCCAGACTCCATGTCTACATTCAAGGCAGGAGGAAGAAGGAAAAAATAGAAGGCAGAATTAGGAAATAAAACATGTGTCCAGAGCTCTTCCTTTTTCCCTTCTTTCCCTCCCCCCCCCATATAAGTTTTCTATTTCCCAGTAACAAATCACCACAAACTTAGTGGCTTATAACAACACATTTATTATCTCACAATTTCTGAGGGTCAGGAATCTGGGGATGGGTTAGATGGGATCTTCGCTCAGGGTCTCATGAGGCTGCCATCCTGATGATGTTGCTGGGCCACATTCTCATCAGAGGCTTCCAAGCTCCCTCAGGTTGTCAGTAGAATTTACGTCCTCGTAGCTGTAGAACTCATGGCAGCATGCTTCTTAAAGTGCAGAAGGAGAGCAAGAATAAGTCTGCTCAGAGTCTTATATACACTGAGAGTGGCTGTGAACAGTGGCATCCATTACAGTGAGCTCACCTAGTGCTTAGGTCTTGACATCTAAACACCATTCTTCATTGAAAGAAATCAGAGCTCTTTAAAATTATGGCTGATTTGAGGATGGGTCAAAGAAAGTACAAGAAGAGCTGAGAAAATCTTGGGCCAAAAAGCAAAGAAGAGTTCAAAGGATTATGGGAACATGTCAAAAGGACACTGAATAATACAACCTTTTTTTATAGTTTTATATGAATTTATTGTAATTATTACCTCTGTTACAGTATTAGATTACAATTTCTTTGAAGAGAAGTAGAATATTATTATAAGCAGCATAGATAGATCTATAGTTAGACTTTGTAGTTATACATTAATGGTAATTGCCTTTAAAAAATAATACAACCATTTTGGAAAACAGTTTGGCAGTTGCTTATAAAGATAAATATATACTTATCCTACAACCCATCTATTCCACTACTAGGTATTTACACCCCCAAAATGAAAATGTATGTTCACACAAAGACATGTACATGAATAATCATAGCAACTTTATTCACACTACCTGAAAACTTGAAATGTCCATCATCAGTTGAATGGATAAACAAATTGTGGTATATGCATATAATGGAATACTGTTCAGCAATAAAAAGGAAGTACTGACTGACATACAAAACAACATGAAGGATCTCAAAAATGATATGTTGAATGAAAGAAACCAGATACAAAGAAGTACATACCGTATGATTCCATTTATATGAAATTCTAGAACAGGAAAAATTAATTTATAGTGATAGTAAGCAGATCATTGATTGCCAGAGAGTAGGGGAGTAACTGTAAAGAGGCACAAGGGAATATCCTGGGTCAGATGGAGTTTGGTAGAGGTTCCAAGGGTATATGCCTTAGTCATAACTCATAAAGCTAAACACTTAAGATGGATGTATTTTATAATATGTAAGTTGTACCTCAATAAAGTTGATTTTAAAAACTTGGACAAAAGACCTGAACAGACACTTCACAAAAGAGGACATCCAAATGACCAATAAACTTATAAACATATGTTCAACCTCATTAGTAATCAAAGGAATGCAAATTAAAACGATAATGCAATATTACTACATACTACCCAGAATGAGTACAAAAAAAAAGATTGATAATACCAAGTATTGGTGAAGATGCAGAATAACTAAAATTCTCATTCATTGCTGATGGGAGTGAATTGGTCTATTTTTGAAAATAGGTTTGCTTTATCTACTAAAGTTCCTTTATAATGTGAAATCTATAAATGAAACCTTAGTTTGTGGCAGACCCCTCTGGTACTTTTTGTCACATTCCCTTAGCCCATCTCTGATTTCAGCTGTGGTGGACAGTTCCAACTCTCCTCATGCCACTGTCTACCTCACATCTTTCCCTACTGTACCTCAGGGCCTTCTCGGACATCGGTGGTATCTGGCCAGACCTGCAAGCAAAGCCACGAAATCCAGGGGAGTCCACATCCCTGGGCACAACCCTCACCCAAAGAGGAATGGAATCCAGTGAATAAAAGCCCCCATCTTTCAGGTGGTCTATCTGAGAGGCATTCTGTATTCCGCAGAACTCATGGCAGCATGCTTCTGGCAGAAGTGAGACCCTCAATAATGCCATTTACATTGGCTTTCCCTTTTTCCTGTCTCATTCCTGTTCCCTGGGATCACCTGCTAAGTAAACTGCCCACTCTCAAATATTTATCTCAGGCTCTGCTTTTTTAGAAACCTAAACTTAGGGAATTGGTACCAGTAGTGACCCTAGACCTCAAGACGGGATTCTGGAACTGAGTCACTCACTGATCAAATGGCAACATGATCTCCATTTATGTTGGTAGTAAGTTGAGTAGTGATAGCCCCTGACATACTGTACTATCATTATGTCTAAGGCTCTTCACCTGCCAGTACATTGGAAATATAAATGAAAGGAATATGTTAGACTACATAGTAGCTCTAGCACAGGGATTCTCACCCTTTTCTTCGTTATCGCCTTCCTAAGGAGAAAAATTAAATTAAATGTAAAGTCTTTCTAGCCAGAGAAATAAAATACTAAGGAATTAAGATTTTGTCAAATAGAATTGAGCTCTGGAGGCCACAAACCATTGTACTATCTAAGAGTTTTTCACCCACCTAAGAAACAGTTTTCATTCCCTTGGGGAGAGATCACCCCCATTAAGAATACATGCCCTAGCACTTGAATGGTATGGGGACAATGTTAATTATAATTTTGCAGAGTTGACTGGATTTTGTTAGCTATCTTTAAAGCCTTGAAAAAAGAGAATTTAGGCTCAGGTTATTGACCTATCAATTCAGGACAGGGTGTGAAATCCAGAAAACCTCCATGAAAGATTTTTTAAAAAACCTCTCCTTCTGTAGTTGAAGATTATGCTGAAAGTCAGGCCCAGAATTTAATAGGGTGGTTGAGATGCCTTGACTGTTCTCTTATGCTAAAGTCAGGGTCTCTGAAGGTAGGGAGTGGGACTCTGATACCTGGGATGCAGACCTTGTGATGGATGTAACTGAGAAAGGGTACATCTAGCAAGTACCCTTTCCCCCTTCCATTTACTAGCCCAGAGCATCCTCCTTTGATTGGAGATTGCATCAGTTTCTATAGCTGCTGTAACAAATTATCACACATGTAGTGGCTTAAAACAACACACATTTATTATTTTAACAGTTCTGTAGTTCAGAAGTCCAAAATGGATGTCAGTGGGCTAAAATTCAGGTGTCAGTAGGGCTTTGTTCCTTACTCGAGGATCCAAAGGACAATATGTTTTCTTGCCTTTTCCATCTTCTAGAGCCTGCTTCCAAAAGCGGGGGAGTCCCCATCTCAAAATCCTTAATTTAATTATATCTACAAAGTTATTTTGTCATGGAAGGTAATGTATTCATAGTTTCTGGGGATTAGGATGTGAATATTCTGGGGGAGCCACGTTCTTCTGCCTACCACAGAGACCATGCAAAGACAGTCTAGATTAGAACTGACTTACTGGGTTATGGTCTTGGGTTAAGTTACTTAACTCCTCTGTGCCTCAGTTTCCTCATCAATAAGATGGGGGGGTAATAAAAGTAATATCTCTCTCAAAGGTTTATCAGAGGTTAAAGGAGATAGTGTTTGCAAAGTGCTCAGAACAGCACCTGGCACACAGTAAGCACTATATGAATATTTATTATTTATTTTTACAACATACTGATTTCTACTATTTGTCAAGCACTGTTCTGGGTGTTGGGAATATGGACAGGAATATGATTTGCTCTCAAGGAACTCAAGGAGTCAGGTACACAAATTCAGTTACTACACAGTGTACTACATGCTATAAAAGGCATGAAAGTAGTATAGGATTACAGCATTGTGTCGGCTCAGGGAAACTTTAGAAATACTAGCCGAATGAATAAATGAACATGACATTTGAGCTTGGCTTTGTGGAATAGATGTTGGCCAGTCAGATAAGGAGGAAGGGGGCTCAGAGACATGAAGAAACGTGTTTTCAAAGAACACTAAGTAGTATTTCAGTGCGGCTGGAGCGAAGGATATATGGTTGGATAAGAAGCTAGAAAGGCTGGTGTAAGCAGCCACGTTGTCAAGTGCAAGTTAAAGAGTTTGGATTTTATTCTGAAAGCAATAAAAGCCTTTCAGAGAGTTTAAATAGGGGAGGACATCATCAGATTTCTGGTTTTTAAAAGGCTACTCTGGTGACCAGTGAGAAAAACAGATTGGATTTGGAGAGACTGAAGGTTGCTCTGATTGTCCAGTAGTGAATGAAGAGAAGGGCAAGAACTTGAAAAATATTTAGGAGAATCTACAAGACTTGGTGACCAATCTGATATGGATGTTGAGAGAGGAAGAATAGGACCTATGTCTAGATTTCTGCCTTAGGATGGTGGCTAGACGGTGGTCCATTCACTGAGACCGGGAAGGAACATTAGAGTAGAAAGTTTAGGGGACAATAATAATAGTTAGAGCCAACACAGAATGGGCTTAAAATGGGTTAAAGTGTAATTACTATTAATATTGTAAAACTGAGGCTTACAGAGACCAAGTTAAGGAAACAGAAGTACTATTTATTATTATAGAGAAATTACGGCTTAAAATGTTAAGGTCCTAATCACTAACATTTGTACAGCTGGGATTTGAAACAAGGCAACCTGATTCCAGACTCTCTCAGCCACTAATACCGTCTCAGTTTTTGACATGCCAACCTTGAGGTACAGCTGGGCATGCAGGAAATGCTGATGGGGAGGTGTTGGGACACGCAGAATCTGAGCTGAGGGGAAAGGGTTGAGTCGAAAGTAGCCTTCGTAGTAAGAGAAAAAGTGGAAAGGGAGCCCATTTTTTTCTGTCAGTTCATGATAGTTCAAGCTCCTTTATCATTTCTTTGTCCTTTCCACTCCCCCGCCCCCGACCCCGCCCCAGCTCCCACCTCCCACACAAAGAAAACAGAATAATAGATGTCTGGCTCTGAAATCATACGAGATTTCAGAGGACAGTTTTCAAATTCAGCTTGGCAATGAACTAATGGATGTGGTGGTGCTTTGTCACCTGAAGAGGACCCCAAGCCCGGGGGTTAGCCGTCTTTTTCGATCCTGTCTACTCCACTCACCCTCCTAGAAACTGTCCCAAAACCTTCAGAGAGAAACGTCGCGTCAAATCAACCCGCCGCCAGAATCAGGGCCCAGAGAGACGCGGAGGCAATGACGTCACGCGGCAGCCTGGTGATTCCCCGGCCTCTGGCGTCACGCGCGGATGACATCACCCAGCGCTCGCCCTGCCCCTCGCCTGGGTTGGTCTCGCTCGCTTGAGTCAGTCCAGCCCTCCCACCTGCGGGAGGCGGGCCGGGCAGGGCTCCGCCGGCGCCGCGGCCTCTAGGAATAGGGGCAGGGGCCGGTGGGAGAGGCAGTCGGGCCGGGCGTATGGTGGCGGGGCTGCGGTGGGGGAGGCGGCCCTGTCGCGGCTGCAGCTGAGCTGAAGGTGCCGGCTGCATAGTAGACGCTCCCTCACGGCTTCCCCCACACTCCTTCCTCCTCCGCTCGCCATCGCGCCTCCCCGCCGCCTCCCTCACAAGCGCAGCCGTCCTAGTCCACAGACGCTCTCTCTTATCCCCTTTATCCCGGAGCCCCGCGCTCTCAAGATCCCTCTCCCAGAACTCCGTCTCCTCATTGACTTTCCACCTCCTTCAAAGGCCACCCGAGCTCCTCACATCCCCGCCCCCCTCAGACCACCGGTCCTCCCCAACAGCCTCCTCCCCCGCGCTGCCTAGCTCCCTCCCTCTACCCTCACGTCCCTTCCCTAGCAGATCCCCCAGTCCTGAGGGGATCCCCGGCGCGAGCCGCGTGGGGGAGGCGCGGAGCGCGCGGCGGCGGCGGCAAGAGGGAGAAAGTGAAGCGGCCGCTGGCGCACACTCGCGCGCTCACTCTCGGTTCGGCGCCGCCACCCGGGTGCAGGACGACGAGGAGGAGGAGCCGAGCGGAGCAGAGCGAGCGCGGAAGGTGAGAGCCGGACTCCCGCCCGGTACCCCTGGCGTCGTGGGCTGCCCCGCCTGGGTGCGGTGGGGGTGGGGGTGAGGGTGGGGGCGGCGCGGGCGG
>NW_007726126.1:99013-123728 GCF_000696425.1 Galeopterus variegatus | reverse complement strand
TGGGCACCCGGGCGGGCGGGGACGCCAGGTAAGGTGAGGCGGGCCCCGCCCCGCGAGGCTAGCCGCTCCGGTCGGACCAACAAAGGCCCCCTGTGCACGCAGCGGCGCGACCGCTGTTCTCAGACGCCGGGGGCTCGGTGGACCCGGGGGAGCTCAGGGGCGGGGGAAGGGCCGGGACGGAGTTCCTCCCGAACTTTGCGGTCCTCCGGCACTAACCCTGGTCCGCTGCGAGGAAGTCTAGCAGAGCGAAGCCTGATTTATTCTACACGGAAAAATTGCCCTGTTCAGGCTTGGGGAATCACCTTTAGAATACAGCTCTTTGAAAAATCAGACTGGTAGTACTTGACTTATGCAGCCCTTCCCCCACCCCGGGGATACTCTGTAACTTGGGAAGTTAAAAACAAACAGGGAGAGAATTATTATTTTGTGTTCATTATTACATTTCAAAAGGCATAATTATTATAGCCTTAATTATCTTGAATATTTAATCGGTAAATATTACTGGGAGTGTTTTGCAAGAATACTTGAGAAGTTTGTTGGTACTGTGAGCAAAGTCCTTGTTTGTTAAACCCCTGCATAACTCTTTTACGCTTAATTTCCAGAACTGTGAATGGTGAAGGGAAGAGTTAGTACTATGGTTAAAAATAAAAATTCAAATTTATTATTCTTGCCTTTAAGAATTGTTCCTGAGAAAAATCTTTAATTTTGCCACCTGTGTCTTTGGGTTCTCTCTCTGAACTGTCAGGAGAAAACAGGAGTCAAGTGCATAGATACCTCATCTATCTTACCTTATGGCTTCACCTACTTCCGGGTGTGACCTCGAGCAGGTCACTTCCAGCCTTAAAGTTCCACGAGTTTGCATTTATGCCCCAGAAACAGGCAGGTAGCAAACACCTGCTCAGCTTTCAAGAGTCCACTGAAGAATTCTTCCCCCTTCCCCCCGACTTCTGTGAAGTTTTTGCAGAATTGTTTTCTTCCCGTTGGGGCCTTCAGAGGCCCAATGGGATTTCTGCCACATGTAACATTTTTGTTACTATTTGCAAAATTCTAAATCGGGTGCATATAAAACCCACCCCACTTCAACTAGGAATTCTGCCTCTCAAAAAGGGTTTTGGGAACGTGGACCCTGACATTTTCCCTGAAGCTTATCCACTCCCTTACCTACATGAGCTCAGGGGTCTTCTTGGTAAACTTGCTTATTCAATCATTCATTCATCCAACATTACCGGAGTTTGGAGAGCTGCTATGTTTCTGGCCGCTTCCTAGGGATATGGGGGTTCAGAGTCTATTAAGACATTGCCAGTCTTTAAAGAGCTCAAAGTCTAGTGGGTGAGGGAGACATGCAAACAATGAGGGCAGCCGTGATCTCTGGGGGACTCCAGTTGTACAGGGACTAGTTGCAATAACTGAGACTGCTGGACCTGTTTTACAAGTTCTTGACCTGGCCAAAGTGAGTCCCATAGAGAAGGTGACTTGCCTCTCATCCGTAATAGGGCACTTGACAGAAAGCTTGTTCAGTTCAATTCAATATACATTTACTAAGCACTTGTTCTGAGGCCCTGCGCCTCACTCCTTGAAGGAAGGAGTGCCACAAAGGGAGGCACTGTGCATCTGGAGGGATCTTTGTAAAACAATCTGATCACATCAGTGCCCACTACCCCTGACTCTCACTGTCTAAAGAAGAATTTCAGGCTCCTTAATATGAAATAATAAATTCTCAGGTCAGACCACCACCTGCCTTTGCAGCCTCACTTTCTATAATTTCCCTGCTACTGTTTCTCATATCTGCTTTTGCATGTGTTGTTCTTCCTGGAATGCCTCTCTCCCACCCCTTACCTGCCTGTGGAGATGTCCTTGTTGGACCTCTGAGAAGCAGTCCCTTAGTCTCTCCTCCTTTTCCCCCTAGGATGAGTTGCTTTTCCATCCTGTGGCTCATGCATACCACTTTTGTAGCCCTCTGTAGCACTCTTGCAATTGATTTTGTGCCTTTTTCCTTTAGCTTGTGGGTTTCTTGAGGGCAGGATCTGTTTGGTTTTAGTGCCTAGCGAAGTTCCTGGCACTGAATAAGTGTTTGAATGAATGAATGTAGGAAGCAAGTCAAGGTCCATGAAATAGGGGTTACCTAATTCTTTGTGTTAGAACAATTAGTTCTCAAAGTGTGGCATCAGCATGATCTGGGAACTTGTAATCAAATTAATGGGTCCTTTCTGAGACCTACAAATGAAAAACTCTGTGCTTGGGGCCTCAAAACCTCTGCTTTAACAAGCCCTCCAAGTGATTCTGATGGGTATCATTTTAAAACAATTAGGGTAAAAGATCTCTTGGTAAACCCAGCACCTGCCAGCTCCCTCCCTCCCTTCTTTTTCTTCCATGGCACTTTCTGTGTTCCATTTCATTCCATTCCATCATCTATCTATCTCTTGCCATTAAATAGAAAGCTTCCTGAGAGCAGGAAGTTTTGTCCTTTTTGTTCATTGCTTTAATCCCAGTGCCTGGAATAGTTACTGCATATTGCAGGCACTCAAATATTTGTTGAATGAATGATATACTGCCACTATAGTGGGGTTTTTACTCAAAAATAGTTCTCCAAATGAAGAGGAACCACAGTCCAATATGTAAGTCCAAAAGTATGTAACCTTTTTGGGGGATTTATTATAGGTTGGACTTTTCTTCTAACCAAAGCCTGCAGGATTTTTCAGTTTACTTTTTTTTTTTTTAGCCAGGACCTGAAAACTGCTGTTGAACTATCCTAGGCCAGGATTGTTTGTTGGGAGCTTGCAACTTGGTCTTGCAAGTCTAAATAAGCACACTAACTTTTGAGTCTTAACTTGAAACTCTCTTCCGGGTCTCCTGTGGTTTTTGTCTTTCTCTAGTGATACTTAATACAAGGGTCTGTTTAACTCCACACAAAGGTTTCTCTTCCTTGTGAAGCTCTTAAAAATGCTTTGTTTCTTTTACTTTCTTATTAGCCCTAAAGTACCCTGCCCAGTTTTCTCCTTTCCTAGCTTCCCTCTGGGTGACTGCCTTCATTAATTAATCTGTTTACTTATAAACAGTTATTGAGGCCCTGTGCTGAGGCAGTGTGTTCAGCTATACAAGAGTACAGGCCAGGTCTTTAAGGATCTAAAATTAATACAATATGGTATGATAAGTGCTGAAATAAAGAGAGAAAACAGGTATGAAAAAGTGCTGTATGATCATAAAGGTGGGAGAAAGCTGCCCTTCAAATTTTTTTCTTCAATTTAGGAATAGTTTGTCAAGCATCATTTTGATAAGCAGACTTAAAAAAATTTTTTAAGAGGTCAGTGCCTTTGGGGAAAACTAAAACAAAAATCAAGGTAGAATCGACAGTTGCCAATTTGAGATAATTCTCAATTCTGTTGCCGGTTTTAATGAATTTTCCTCTACCAGCCCCCTTTTAAAAAAATCTTTCTAAATCTTAACCAGAAAGTAGGAGAAAAATTTTTTTTCGTATAGTTAGGAGAGAAGTTTAAGGTTATTAAAAGAATATATCTCTTCATAGATGTCATTGTAATTCATGAGAAGTAATGTTGTAATTTGGAGTGGGGGGATTATGAAACCCTGGGAAAGTTAGGAAACCTTTATTTAGTCTCTATGATACTGCATGACCTTGTGGAAGTAATTTCATCTGTTTCTTTTGTCCCAATTGTAAAATGGGGATAGTAGCAGTTGCTATGACTAATTTACAGGGTTATGAAGCGGTTAAGTAAAATATTGACTATAAGGAAATCTTTGAAAAATATAATTTGTTAGGTAGCTGTTAGGTGGTGGTAACTTATTTTTATTTATTTATTTATTTTTTAAAGAGGACCAATAAGGGGATCTTAACCCTTGGCTTGGTGTTGTCAGCACCACGCTCAGCCAGTGAGCTAACCGGTCATCCCTATATGGGATCCGAACCCATGGCCTTGGTGTTATCAGCACCACACTCTCCCAAGTGAGCCACGGGCCTGCCCGGGTGGTGGTAACTTATTAACAATGGCTCCCATTATTGAAGACCCTGCACCAGGCACTATGTGAAGTGTTTAATATGTTTTCTCTAGCTATCAGAGTAATCATGAAGATGATTACTGTTATCTCTATTTCATAGATGAGAAAGCTGAGGCTCATACCGGTAAAGGGAACTTGTTCAAGGTTTTGTAAGTGGCAGACCTCAACTGCAGTCCATACTCACCTGACTCCAGGAGCTATGTGCTATTTTCATTATACCCAGGTAGCTTTAATTTTTTTTTCATAGAGGATATAGGAATGTCTTGCAGAAAAATATATTGCTGTGAGAGTTAAAAATAAAATTTTTCTCCATTTAGCCTGCTCTTTTTTGTGCGTCAGAAAGATTGATGAAGACAGATTTATACTCACTTACATTTATCATTCATACAGGAAAAAGTATAACATCTTTCCTGGGTGTTATTTTGTTCAGTCTTTATGGCAGCCCTGTGACATAGGTGTTCCCATTTTACAAGTCAGGAGGCCGAGGATCATTGAAGTCTTGGCTTGCTCAAAGGCACATCATTAGCAATGCCTGCATATTGATTTAAAACCACATTTTAAAATTCTAAATGTAGTACTTTACTTTTGCCACTATATCATATTGCCTTTTATACTCTACCAAACTAAACTTTTGGACACTAGAAGTATCCTTTTAGATTGTTCTAATATCTTTAGCTTCTTCTCCCTAAGAAAACTCTGAAGTCCATAGTTTGAACTAGAAAAAAATAATTGCTGATACAACCCTGTGTCAGATGGTAATGATACTGCAGACTTAGAAGATAAAACTTCTTTATGGAAGTTGCAAGATCAGGCTTTATTTATCCAGTACTCTGAATCACCTGTGCGTGAATATTTATTTCCCTTTGCTGTCATAAATTCATTAACATAATGTACTACATTTTCCTACCCTTGTTTTAAGCTTTCTCTCTCGTGAGTAACTTTTTCCTCTCTCCCATCCTAGTTTTTAAGATGGGAAAACATTTATGTGCTAGGATTCTCCGGATTATCTCCTCTCGAGAAATAGTGTAGTATTTAGAAAGAACCAGAAGTTCATTGATCCCTCATTAATATGATTTTGGTGGTATTGATTAATTCTCTAGAATTGATCTAAATCTTAGTTATAAAAAGTCTGTTATGTCTTGACCTTATTCATGAAGTCAGGGCTGGGTAATTTGCATGCAGAATTGGGAAATCCATTATTGTTTTTGGTGCTTTCTTCTTTCCCTTTTCCACTTCTAGTTCTCTCCAGTGTCCCTTTCCCTTTCAGAGTCTGTAAGTACCTTTATAGAATCTGCCTTTTGAATCTTTTGTAATGATAAATGACAGTGGCAGTTTATGCATGGGTTTCACCTTCATCTGCTTGCCTGTATCTTCAAGGCCGAGCTTTCCTTATTCTTTCCTTGATTTCCACAAAGCTGGGATTGATCTCTTCCTCATTTGAACACTTGTTCTCATAGTACTTTGTATATTACTGAAATATTATCTATCATTTTCTAGGAAAGGAGATAGATATAAAAGGAAAAGCACAGAATTTGAAGTTGGGTAAAGAGCTACTTATTTAAAAACTTTACTTATTTAAGTCTGTCTTTCTCTTTTTTTGGCAGCTGGCTAGTGTAGGGATCCGAACCCTTGACCTTGGTATTATAACACCACACTGTAACCAAGTGAGCTAACTGGCTAGCCCCTTTTTCTTCATTTGGAAAATTGAAATACTACCTAACTCACAGAGTTCTTGTGAAGATTAAATTAATATAATATGTGAAAATGAATTGTAAGGTGTTGAGCTTATAGATGTCAGGTAGAATAGTTGTGATTTTATAACTGCAATTATGTATAGCAGTGGTTTTTAATTTTGGCTAGATTAAAAAAATACATTTGCCTGGGCTTTGTCTGAAGTCTACTTAAAATCTAATGGTATCTCTTTTTAAAGGTTTACACGTGATTCTAATATGCAGCCAAGGTTGAGAAGCAGTGCTTTATAATATTTTGCATAAATGTCTTATGTATCTATTTTATGAGAATAATGTTTTTATTGTTATTTAATGTTCATTCATTTGCTAAACATATATTAAGCATCAGGCATTGTCATAGGCTCGAAGAAACAGATGAATTATACCTGGTTCCTACCCTCGAGTTTATAGTTGGCTGGAGAAACAGACAGGTACATAGACAATTACACCATATTGAAACAAAAATGACACATGGAGATATGTGTAGGTGCTATGCAACACAGAAGAAGGGCACCTGGTCGACTTGAAATGGGGGTGGCCTGGCAGGTTTCTTAAAGAAAGTGATATGTAAGATGGATTCTGAAAGATGACTGGAGGTTAACCAAGCACTGTGGTGGAGGGGCCAGAAGAGGGGAGAGGATGGACCTTCTTGAAAGAGCAGTATGATGGCTGGAAGATTTGAGAGTCTGTTTGGGGAGACCTGAGTAGTTAGTGTTCTTAGAAGATAGGGTGCAAGGTGGGAAGTGGTGAGAGCAGAGAAGCAGGGCCCAAATGATGAAAGGCCTTTTGTATGGTGTACAAAGTACTGTACTTTGACCAATATTATCTCAGTTTATTCTTTGAACAGTCCTCTGGGTTAGCTAGGACTGGTGTTATTTTATCTTCACTTTATAGAAGAAAAAAACAGAGAGGGTAATTGAATTGGCTGAGACTATACAGCATAGCTGTGATTTGAATCTAGATCCTTCTGACTTTTCAGCTCATCCTTCTTCCATTATGCCATAGCCGTCTTACGCCTTTACAGTGTTGTGAGGATTAAGTAAGCTCCATTGGATTTATGCATAGCAATTTGTAAAGTAGAAAGTGATTGACTGATGTTTGTTATTAGTTGGAAATTTTCAGTAAGTGAGCCCTAAAGGTGCCTTTAACTCTACGATTGTGTGGGTATTTCCTAGGATTCTCCTTAATCACAGATTTTTTTTTCTGAGGAGTTGGTAACCAGTGTCCAGCAAAGTAAATATCTTCCAGTTTAAGTGTCTTTACACAAACCCCCTTGCTTGTTTTAAAAATGTGTTTGTTTCTTTTATTATGAAAATAATATATTTTTCTCACAGAAAATTTGGAGAACACAGAATAAAAGGTAAAAAACCCTCCAGTGGATCTATCAGAATTTTATCATAGAAAGATAACCAATGTTAGCATTTTATCTATTTTCTTCTAATCTATTTTAAAAATGAGTTTGGGATGGTGATCTCTTTGTTTCCCAGCACCCCTTTCCCCAGTCTCATTGTACTTTGGGGTTAAATGAGATCAAGAACAAATCAACAGCATCAGCCTTATTACAACTGACCTTTTGCTGAAGACTTTCACAGTGCCAAGCACTTTACATTTGATTTTTCATTTAATTCTTAAATTAATCCTATAAATCCTGTTTTATACTTATTTCACAGATGACAAAATTTAGGAGCAGAGGCATCAAGCTGGGATTTGAAGACATTTTTATGATTATTACTGTGTGACCACAGTGTGGGAAAATAGAACAGTTTAATCAGGGCCCTTGCCTCAGGTCCGGTTGGGGGTGGTGTGGCACATTTTTTGTAAATAGGTTGTGTGTGGGTGGAGTTAGTGCATATAGGCGGTGCTGCCACCCTGGCTGGCATCTGCCTCGGGCATCTGCCCCACACGGCCATGCTCTCCAACCTGTGGTTTCCACGGGCCGGTTACCTAGTTCATGGACCTGTGTGTGAGGGGTCTGGTGACCCAGCCTGGTGTGTGAGGGATTTGTGACCCAGTCTGGTGTGTGAAGGATTTGTGACCCAGTCTGTGAACAGGCTTGAGGGGTCTGTGAGCTCCAGACCTAGCCCTAGCTCAACAATTGGCATCACAAACAGGATTATGGGCGGGTAAAATAGCTCTACACACTGCAAGTCACTTAACTACCCTGAGCCTCAGTTTTCCTTAGCTATCATATAGTTGTGTTGAATTTGATGCCAGCTTCCCTGCCCAAATATTTTGGCAGTGATTCGTAATCTTCTCTCTCCCTCTTCCCTGCCCTCACCCTTTCCCTATAATTCAATAAGACACAGTCCATCAGTAACAGTGTTTCATTATGGAAACAATTCCCAAGGGGCTAGAGGAGCAAAATTTAAATGTCCTGGCTGGGAGATGGGTGAAGAGGGACTTGATAGTTGGAAGAACTCTTGATTCTCCTCTTACCTGTTGGAAAGTTACTATTTTATAACATTCCCTTCCATTTAAGATTATTTTTCTATCTGGAAGTATCTGACCAGTCCAGAATCCGAGATTTTTATTTGGTATCAGTATAAGTTTTGCTTGATTAATTCAAGAAGTTTTCTATAGAATATATAAAGTAACTTAATAGAACAGTGGTTACCAGAGACTTGGGAGGGGAAGAGAGAAGGGAAGACAGGGAGAGATTGGCCAGTGGGTACAAAATTACAATTAGGAGGAATAAATTCTGGAATTCTGTTGCACAGTAGGGTGACTGTGTTTAACAGTTAAATTTTGCATATTCCATAATAGCTGGAGGCGAGGATTTTGAATGTTTTGAATCACAAAGAATGATAAATGCATGAAGTAATGATTATTTTAAATGCCCTGACTTTATCATTATACAACATATATATGCACCAGAACATCAGATTGTACCCCATAAGCATGTATAATTACAATGTGTCGATTAAAATAAAAATTTTAAAAGGTTACCAAAACAACAGCAACAAAGATTCAAGTGAGAAAAGTGGAAAAATCCATGGTAGACCTTTGAAAGTCCAAGTCTCCTGAGCAGCAGCTAGAGATTGTGTGTGTGTGTGTGTGTGTGTGTGTGTGTGTGTGTGTGTGTGTGTTTAGGCATATGCTTTACTGTTTTCAAAACACTTTCATATACAATCTCCTTTAATTCCATCCTTAAGGCATCATATTTTTTAAAAATGAAGAGAAGTGTCTTGTCCATGATTATATAATGCTTGGAGGTTGCAAATTGGAATTTTTTATTCATATCTTGTCTCCAAATCTGGTGATCTGCTTCTGATCATTTGAGTGCTGCCTTGACCAGTGACACTTCCTTTATTTTCCCTTGACTTTTAAAAAATTCCAGGTTCCGTGGAGGATGGTAAAAGCTGTTTACAGCTCCCTATAACTCTTTCTAAAAATCATCTTTTTTTCTATCCATTGGCACTTGCCAGAGAATTATCTGAAGTTGACTGCTTGGTTAAGGGCCCAGGACAGTTAGGAATGGCTGCGGAGTATATTCTTCTTTGTGGGCTCAAGTAGGAGCAAAACACACACACACTTTCACATAGGTACTGTCCCAATGCGTCTCTACAGTGCTTCTATGTATCTATTCCTTAATTAGTGTACAAATATTTATTGATTTCCTCCTATGCTCCAAGCATTTTGCTTAGTACTAGGGATATAATCATAAACAATAGACAGACATGGTTCTTGTTCTTGCTCTTAGAAAGCTTACATTTCAAAGGGCAATACAGAGAAAAGCAAGTATACAAGTGAGTAGTTGGAGGTTTTGGTAAGTCCTACAAAAGAGATAAAGGACTAATGTAGAGAATTTTGGAATAATAAAGGAAAGACCTTATTGATGCTTTTAAACTGAGAATTGCAAGATAAGTAGATATTAGTCATGCAGAAAATGGGATGAAGACTGTCAGGCAGACAGAACATTTAAAATGAACAAAGGCCCTAAGAGTAGGTGAAACTTTAGAGCTGTGCTGCTCAATATGGTATTTTACGCACTTGAAATGTGGCTGGTTCAAATAGCAATGTGCTGTAAGTGTAAAATACACACCATATTTTTAAGACTTTGTATTGAAAAAAGAATGTAAAATAGCTTTTTAACTTTTTATACTGATTGTGTGTTGAAAAGTTAGTATTTTGGATAAATTGGGTTAAAATATATTTTAAAACTAATTTCACTTTTTTTAACTTTAAAATACGAGTACCAGAAAATTTAAGATTACACATGTGGCTCATGTTTATGGCTTGCATTATACAGTCATGCATCGCTTAATGATGGGGATACATTCTGAGAAATGTGTCATTTGGCAATTTTGTTGTTGTGCATACATCATAGAGTATACACATTTAGGCTGTATGGTATAGCTGTTATAATCTTAAGGGACCACTGTTGTATGTGTGGTCCATTGTTAGCTGAAACGTCGTTATATGGCACATGACTGTATTTCTGTTTGATAGTGCTGGTTTAGCTCAACATAGAGGAACTAAAAAAAGGCCATTATGCCAGCCCGGTGGTGCACTCGGTAGAGTGCGGCACTTGGGAGTGCGGCGGCGCTCCCGCCAAGGGTTCGGATCCCATATAGAGACCGGTCCGCTCGCTGGTTGAGCGCGGTGCGGGCGCGACACCGAGGGTTGTGATCCCGTTACCAGTCACGAGAAAAGACAGGAAAAAAAAAAAAAAGGCCATTATGGCTGCTGCATAGGGAGCAAGAGTAAATGGAATGAGATGAAGTTGGAGTGGTAAGAAGAGACCTTTCAAAATGCTACCCTGTGCAATATCCTAGTCAGTCCTGAGAGACTGAAAGTGGATTATTAAATCTGATTTTATTGATGGAGACAGTTAGTAATTGCCAAAGCCTGCTTGACCCCTCTCCCACCAACGTGCCAGGATGAGGAAATGAACAGCATTTTTAACATAGTGTCTTGGGAGTAGAATACTCTATTTCATTGGCAGCTAAAAACAAATGAGCAAGTACATCTTGATGAATAAATTGATCCAAGTTTCCAGGTGGTCTTAAATCTGCTTCTAGGTATCTGTACTAGATCTAATTATACCTCTTGGTCAAAGATTTAATTTCTCATTTAAAAAAACTTTCTCTGACTCCCCTTGAAACTGTTTTGTTTTTTACTTCTTTCAGCTTTTATGTATTCTAATTTTTTTAATAATAAAATATTGGGGGGAAGGTACCTTGGGTTGAATGTTCCCCCCAAACTTAATCCTTACTGTAACTGTTGAGGATGGGAAGTCCTATTATGATAAATGGAAGGAGGGGCCTTGAAGAGGTGATTAGATTGTAGGATGATGCATGCTGATGCGGTAGTAAATGGATTAAAACTGGTGGTCGTGGGTGTGGATTGGAGGTCTTTAAAAGGAGGGTGAATGAGGAGGTTAGTATCTTTCTCTGCTGCACCTTTTTTGCAATGTGATACTCTGTTGTCACTGTCGCCACCACCAAGGCCCTTACCAGATGTGTTCCCCGACTTTGGACTTCCCAGCCTCAGAAACTGTAAGCAATAAATTTCGTTTTCTTTATAAATCATCCAGTTTGAGGTATTTTGTTATAAGCAACAGAAACGGACTAATACAGAGGGAGTATATACAATGAACACCCATACACACATTATTTAGGTTCTATGATATTTCGCTGTATTTGCTTTGTTGCATGCCTATACATCCCTCCGTTCATTCATTTATCAATTCATCTTATTTTGAAGCATTTCCAGATAAGTTGCAGACATCAGTGCACTTCACTCTTAAACACCTTAGCATTCATATTATTATTTGTTTACACAGAACTGTACTCTTACTGTATTGTGGTATTATTTGATTAATGTTTATCTGCCGTACTAGACCCTAGGCTCCAGAGAATAATTTCTCTTTAAGGCATGGCACCTTAAAGAGAATGAATTTTAACATAGTACCTTTTTTTTAAAGTTCTCTCTCTGTCTCTGTCTCTCTCTCTCTCTCTCTCTCTCTCTCACTCTCACTGTTGTATTCCTAGTGCTTGGTATAAAGTAGGCACTCAACAAATTTTTTATTTAGTTTTGGTGGCTGGCCAGTAGGTACAGGATCTGAACCCTTGACCTTGGTTTTATCAGCACTGTGCTCTAATCAAGTGAGCAACTGGCAGCCCTGAAAACATATTTTTGATTAAATGAATGAAAGTGAAGTTGGCATTTGAACTGTGGTACATATAACTTCTTTATTAAGAATATTTGATTTTCTCAAGTTCAACGAACATAAAAGAATCCTTTCAGTGTCTGGTGCTGGGAGAGGGGAGGAAAGAAGAACCCTTTACGGTGCTAAATATGTAGCTGCCCAATGCAAATACCTCTGACCTAAGTAAAAGTTGAAAGCATGCCCTGATGCTATCTAAGGATGTGGAAAATTTTTAAGCCGATCAGCAGCTACTTTGCCATTCTGGATCTTTCTTCTTTTCATCTGAGTTGAAGAATTACATGTTACTGAAAAATGGCATTGGTGGGCATATTTGCCTTCTGGAGGGTCAATTCTTTTTAGTACCATACAAGGCAGTGTTTCAAAATTGGCAGTTTTTTCATTGCATAGACCTAAATTTGTTTTTTGCCCTTTTTTCTTGACCTATAAACATTTTCCCATGTTATCTTTAGTCTTTATTATAAAATTTAAGATGATATTCCATAATTTACCTAAAGCCATTGTATCAGTCAGGGGTTCTATAAGAGAAGCAGAACCAGTAGGATAATTCTCAGGGAAACCTCAGTTTTGCTCTTAAAGCCTTCCAAGTGACTGTATGAAGCATACCCAGATAATGGAGGATAATCTCCTTTACTTAAAGTCAACTGGTTGTAGATGTTAACCACATCTACAAAACACCTTCACAGCAACACCTAGGCTAATGTTTAATTGAATAACTGGGTACTATAGCCTAGGCAAGTTGACACGTAAAACTAACCATCACAACCATTTAGGGTTTTTTTTTCCCCTAATATAAATTACACTGTAATTTTACCTAAAATATTGCATATAGCTTTCTCCTTTTAAAGATTATTTCTTTAGGGCCAGCCCGGTGGCGCACTGGAGAGTGCGCCGCTTGGGAGCGTGGCAGTGCTCCCGCCGAGGGTTCGGATCCCATGTGGAGACCAGTTCCTGCTCACTGGCTGAGCGCGGTGCGGGCGCAACACCGAGGGTTGCGAGCCCGTTGCCGGTCCCCGGTACGGGCGCGACACCGAGGGTTGCAATCCCGTTACCGGTCAGTAAAAAAGACAAAAAGGAAAAAAAAAAGATTATTTCTTTAAAATAAATTCCCATATATGCAATTACTGGATCAAGAGGTAGAAGGTTTAATGGGCTCTTGACAGGATTTAATATTTGCAAACCTAAAGTACCATTATAACCTTTCTTTTAATGATTTCTTCAGGAGTTGGCCTATTTGACTGACTCATTTCCCTTTTCCACAAACCTCGTTTTCTAGTTCTGGAAATAGCATGCTTTTCTTCAGGGTTATCTTCAATTTTTCCCTTATTCTCCTGCTACTTTCTCCTTGCTCTTCACCTCTTCCTGCCCCCAACTCCCCCAAACCATCCAGACTTTGCTTCATATATCACAGATAGAATAGAAGCTTCATATTCCTACTACTGTATCTAAGAATTTACTTGGATTGTACCCATTCTTGCCTTTGCCCCTTCTTTTACAATGAAACAGGTGATTCTCTTTCTTGGAAAGACCTGCCCATCCACATGCTTTTAGATTCCTTCCCATGGTCCCTCCTTAGAAACCTCACTTCATGGCATCTTCAAATTTTGCTTTCAAAACACATTCAGGTGGTCTGTTTATTTTCAGGAATTCTATTTAAAGGAAAACAACTTTCCTCTTACTCACCAAGCAAAAGTACTCCTTCGATCTTATGTCAGCCTCTGGCTAAGCCCTATCTCTGTTCTCTTTCAAAACCAGTCTTCTTTTAAAAACTGTTTACAAATTCTGCTTCCAGTTCCTTACCTCCTGTTTACTCTGCAGCCTACTCCACTCTACGTCTATCCCTAATACCAAATCAGAACTGCTCCTGCTAAGGGCCATTAATGACCCCCACAGTGCCAAATCTCCTTAAAAAAACAAAAAGCATAACCACACATATATACCCAATAAACCCTTAATATCATCAAAATACTCATTTGTGGTACAACTGTTATACTTTTATTTATTTTAACAGTTTGAAACAGAATCCAGATAAGATCATCACAGAGAGATTGGTTGATGTCTTTTATGTCTCTCTTAATCTCTGAGTTCCCTCTTAATCTCTTTTTTTTCTCCTTTTTAGTTTATTTGGTGAAGAAACCACTTTGGCCTGTAGAGTTTCCCATGGTATGGATTTTGTATCCCCCTGTTTAACAAGTTCCTTAGTCCAATGTAATTCTTGTAACTTAGTGTTGGGCTGGATCACAGACCCCTCTGCCTCGTCCTGTGCAGGTCATGAGTCAGGTAGTTGAAAAAAGATTCTGGCAGCTGATGGCAGGGTAGACATACTTTATTCTGACACAAGCTCTGCTGGCCAGTGGTTCAGAGCCATTGTCTTTTATACCAAAAGTACACAATAGTGGCAGCGAGTCAAGGAATATATGGGCACACATGCACATTAACACTATTCTTATATAACTTGTTTACAACAGATGTGCTGAATCATACCCAGCTGGATATGAGGTGAGGGGGCCTAACTATACCAACTCCATTTTCCTCACACTTAGTGGTTGTACTTAGAAGCTTGATAAGATTCAGGTTTTTTATTCATGACCACCTCATAGATATTGATGTGTTCTTTGATCAAGAGGCTCATACTGCCCTCTTTTGTAATGTTAGCAGCAATAGAATTCCCTTTTCATTCTCATCTTACTGAACTTCTTGGCATTTACCAGTCTTTATTATTTCTTCAAAATACTCTTCTTGTTGGCCTCTGACCTCTAGCCATTCCTTAGTATATTTTGTTGTCCTTTTCTTTTCTTTTCTTTTCTTTTTTTTGTGACCAGTAAGGGGATCGCAACCCTTGGCTCGGTGTCGCCCGCACCGCGCTCAGCCGGTGAGCGCCCTGGACATCCCTATATAGGATCCGAACTCGCGGCGGGAGCGCCGCTGCACTCCCAGCGCCGCACTCTCCCGAGTGAGCCACGGGGTTGGCCCTTGTTGTCCTTTTCTACCTTGATTTTAGATGTTAGAATTCCTCAAGGGAGAGATCCTCTTGTCTTACACTGTACTTTTCCTACTAGATCTCATTCATTCTTCTGCCTTTGAACACCATATATATGCTGGCAACTCCCATATTTTCTTGGGTATTTCTAGCCTAAACCTCTGTCCTTAACTCTAGATGCATATGTCCAGTTGCCCTGGTGATATTTCCTCTCTGAGGTTTACAAAATCTTTACATGCTCTAAATATGACATATGCTTAATATGCTCTGTGCATTCTTTATCTTTCCTCACAAACCTGGTCTGGTCCTAGTTATCCCTGTATTAGTAAGTGGATCTTTTTTTCCCTTGTTGCTCAAACCAGAAATTTGAGTCATCACTGACCACCATTTCTCTTATCCTCCATGTGTCCTCCACTCCCAGTCCTGTCAATTTTACTTCCTATGTGCCTTGGGTTGTTAGTCTCCCCAAAACTTAATCCCCACTGTAACTGTTGAGAGGGTGGGAAATCCTGTTATGATAATTGCAAGGTGGGCCCTTGAAGAGGTGATTAGATTGTAGGACCACACTGTAGTGAATGGATTAAAAATAGTGGTCATGGGTGTGGTTTGGAGGTCTTTAAAAGGAGAGTGAATGAGATTAGTGTCTCTCTCTCTGCCCCACTGTTCTTGCAATTGATACTCTGCTGTCACTGTTGCTACTAGTCTCTCACCAGATGTGTTCCCTGGACTTCCGACTTCCCAGCCTCAGAAACTGTAAGCAATAAATTTCATTTTCTTACAAATGGCCCAGTTCTGTGTATTTTGCTCTAAGCAACAGAAACAGACTAATACGCTATGTATTTCTTGAATCCATGCACCTCTCCCCTTCTCTGTTGTCATCCCTCTAATCCAGGCAGCCGTCATGTTTTTCCTGGACTACTGCAGTAACCCTTAACTGAGCTCTTTGCTTGAAACTTTTAAAGGTTTTTAATTTCATTTAGGGGAAAATATAAAATCCTATACATAATTTATAAGGTTCTAAATGACCTGGCCCTTGTTTTTGTTTTTCTAACTTTATCATATGCCAGTCTCCAAGTCAATGGCTGTGCTTCACAATGATTGACTTTTTTCTTCTGCTTTTTTCCCCTTCTTCTGCAGAATTTGAGAAAGGCTTTCTTGCTTCAGGGTCTTTACACTGTTTTTGTTTTGTTTTGTTTTGCTGGACAGTATAGGGATGGAACCTTGGACCTTTGTGATGTCAGTGACATCCTCTAACCAACTGAACTAACCAGCCAGCTTGACCTGTTCTTTTCTCCTGGTTTGTGCTTCTCAAGTCTGGCTTCTCCCTCCCTCCTTTTCTTCTTTTAGTAAACAAATATTCACACAAATATCTGGTGTGAACCAGGACCTTCCTAATATGAAGACGATCCCCTCTATTATCCGGTTACAGCACTTTGTTTTCTGTAATTGTATTTATAATGATTTGTAATTCTATACTTATTTGACTGTTGTGTATTTAGACTTTGAGCTCCATGAAGTCAAAGGCCATGTCCCTTTTGTTCATTATTGTACCCCATCACCTAGTACAGTGCTTGGAACATAGTGAGTATTGTAAATACTTGCTGAATAAATGAGTTCATGCTATCAATCAAATGGATTATCAAGCCTTACCAGTTTCATTCCTGAAGATTTTTTCAAATTTGTTTCTATTTCTCTATTTCCTTTGCTCTGGTTTAGTCCATAATCATCTCTTCCCTCTGATTTTAGTAACCTCTTAACTAGTGTTCTGGAAACCAGTCTTTTTGCCCTCTTATTTATCCATTATTCTGCCTGGACTAATTTTTCTGATCCTGTCACTGTTCTGTCCAAAAACCATCAGGGTGACCCTGTTGCTTGTAGAATAGTATATAAATTAGTTTGTTATTCAGGGAACTTTACAATTCGATGCCATTTACCCCTTCAGCCTCATTTCTTCTGACCCTACTCCATCTTTCTAAGAAGACTGTTTCTGTTTCATTCAATATCATGTCATATCACCCTGTTCCCTCAGCCTGTAATTCCTTTTTCCTTTATGCTATTAAAACTCCTCATTCTTCAAGATCCAACTTGGATGCTGTTTCTTCCATGTAGGTTTCTCTAGTCCTCAACTGGCCATGATTATAAATTTCTAGAGGGTAGTACTTTGTTTTGTTCTTTGCTATATTCCCAGTATCTTGAACAGTGCCTGATATGTAGGAGGGTCTCAGCAAACAGTGGTGGAATGATTGAATAAAATAATTTACTTATGCACTTACTGAACAAATATTTATTAAGCTTTCTTGAATTTCCATGACACTGTCATTCTTTGCACTGTAATTAGATATAGAAGTTCATTTGTTATCCATAGGGACTGATCACTTATAAAATTAGTTCTCAAACATCCCTTGCCACTCATCATTGGGGTCTATACAGTCAATCCCTTTGTCAGTAAGTGCTGTTCTAATGGTAGAATGCTTAACATCTAACAATATGGTGCAAAACAGATTCTAAAATGAAAATTGAAGTATTTTATGAAGTTAAAATGAAGCAATATTGGAGAATGGCTTCAACCACACACAAAAAATTATAGACAAATGAGATTTAGATAAAGTTAGACCAGTTTAAAATTGAAGGGAAAATTAATGTGGGTAAAGACAGAACAGGAGATTCAGAGGACAGTAATTTGAGTAACAGAGTATTAAGAGAGACCCTTGGGAAAGATTGGTGAAGCTGTTGAATATTTTTATAAACTGATCTCCTTATTAGCGTGTTTTGAAAGCCAAATGTGAAATGAAAGATGTTCTTTGTTTTAAGAATACCTTTGTGGCAATTATAACTTGAATATTGTTATATCAAGAATTATAAAATTTTAAAAAATATTTATTTTGATGAATTAAAGGCCCAGTTAATTTTTATTTATTTATTTTTTGAATTTACTAAGAAATTTTGGTCCCTTGTCAGTTAATTTTAAGTGGTAGTTTTGGGTACTAGTTATCCTCAGATAACAAGAATCTCCTCTGTATATGCTGGTTCCCCCATTAGATTTAGTTCCCTGAAGTTGGAGACTGTGTTTTATTCATTTTATTCCTGTGATGCATAACTCAGAGTCTGGTATATAGGAGATGCCTAATAAATGCATAGGGATAGGAAGAATTGACTAGTAATTGAAGGGATTTGGTAAAGCTCCTTGAAAGGTATTGTTTGGTCCAGAGCTTGTATAGCAGGTGTATGGTAGAGTTTGACTGTTCTACTTTGTTAGGTCTGAAAGGAAAGCCTCTCCTTTTCTTCCTTTTGCCGGCTCCTGTCTAGTGTGTACTTTAATATTCAGAACCTGCTCTCTGCCTCAGTAGCTCTTGATCTCATTGTAATTATTCCTGGAGATTGAGATGGAAATGAGGAGGCTTTGGGCTGCTGCCTGGATGTCTACATTCATGAGAATTTAGAAATGCAAAGAGACCAAATGCCATTCTTGACCTAGACAGCTCCAGGTCAGCCAATCATTGCTTTCCTGCCTCTCCCTTTGTTCTCTGTGCCTCTAGCCTCCAATCTGCTGGAGCTTTGTGCTACAGCTTTCTATACCAATTAATGTAATGCTAACGTGGCCCTTAATGAAGCCATGGAAGTACGTGGTCCCAGCCAGTGGATATGAACTGCAATAGTGGTGGCCTTCAAAGTACCTTTTCACTAACAATTGGACTAGGCACCTGAATACCTTTTCACATTGTTTCTGAAACCATGGAGGCAGAAGCTGAACATGACCTTAGCCTTGGGAGTCTAACCCCTCATTTTATGGAATAAAGAAAAATGAAAAAGAAAAAATAAAAACTCCCAAACCCAAAAACCTCAGAGATGATAAAGCTCATGCCAAATTAATAATTCTATACCTCACATTTCAACAAAGCTCTGTCTCATGTAAATATAATTTTATCCTCTCTCTGTATTATGTATGTAGCAGTTAAAACCTCCGCCACTAGAGAAGGCAATGCTCCTGCACTGTTGGTGGGACTGTAAATTAGTACAACCACTATGGAAAACAGTATGGAGGTTTCTCAGACAACTACAGATAGATCTTCTGTACTATCCAGCAATCCCACTTCTGGGTATATACCCAGAGGAATGGAAATCATTATGTAGAAGGGATACCTGCAGTTCCATGTTCATCACAGCCCTGTTCACAATAACCAAGGTATGGAACCAGCCTAAATGTCCATCCATGGATGATTGGATAAGGAAACTGTGGTATATATACACCATGGAATACTACTCTGTCATAAAAAAGAATGAAATACTCCCATTTGCAACAACATAGATGAGCTTGGAGAAACTTACATTGAGTGAAATAAGCAAAGCACAGAGGGATGAACACTGCATGTACTCACTCATAAGTGGGAGCTAAGAAAGAAAGAAGGAAGGAAAGAAAGACTACAGTGGTGCGCTGGACTTGCAGAGGGAGAGAACATACCTTGGGAACAAAGTGGGGAGGGGAAGGGGGAGGAGGAGGGAGGTTGGGGATAATTGGGTGGGGGACACGGGGTACAATTGCAATTTTGTAGTAATGGGCATGCTGTCAATATGGATCTGGTGTTCACATCTTGGCCACGAGGAGTGACAATCAGCTTTGTAACTTGTGAATATTCATAACTAATAAAAAAACAAAACAAAACCTCTGCCACTGACCTGAATTTGAATCCTTTGGCCCTGCCATTTCCTGACTGTGGTCTGGCAGGAGTTACTTGACCTCTGTAGTTTTAGTTTTCTTATCCTTAAAATGGAACTAATAATAGTAACTGCTCCATAGGTTTGTTATTAGAATTACATGAGGTAGTGGTTGTAAAGCACTTAGATTTTGACACATAGCAAGTCCCAAACAAATGCTGGCTGCTATTATCATTACGTGGTAGAGAAGCTAAAATGATACTAAATCACCAGTGCTTTAATTTACAGCCCTGTCCTTGAAACCTTTGTTTCCTAATTCTTCTTCAATTAGAATATAATAAGCTTTGTGAAAACAAGGATCTAGTCTGCTTGCTTCCCTGTGTCCTTAGCACGTAGAGCAATTTTTAGCACATAGCAGATACTTAGTATTTAGTGAATTAATGAGTTCTCTTGGGGAAATTTTCTCTTTGAATAACATCTAGGTTTAGAGAGTCCAATGAGTTGAATCTTTTTGCAGTTGTGTATATTAATGTGCACTTTTAAAAAATAGGTTCTGTGGTGTATCCTTGATCTTTTCAGGTGTCTTTGTTTTCTTCTACATTGTAAGCCTTCACGAGTAGGGGACTATGATCTCTGCTCTGGGAATCTCCCTGTAGCTCCTAGTATAGTATTTTTTGTACGCAATTATTAGTGTTTAGTAATTACTGACAACTGACTATAAAAATCACTTGTATTCAACATTAAAAGACCAGTATATGCTGTGGCATCATTCCAAAATTAAGAAGTTATGAATTAGAAGGTGCAGACCTTGGTGGCAAGAGAAATCTTACTGCCTTAGTGAATGTTGTTCTTTACGCTTGAAATACTTCTCTCCTTCTTCCCCATCCCTTCTTTGCCAGATGACATTCTTCTTGTTTTTCCAGGCTGTCTCCATCTCTCAAGTCTCTTTTCTTCCTTTCCTCTGTGATTCCTCTTTATGTGCTTTTTGTAATCTCATGGAAGAAGTGGGTAACTTTTGCAAACAGGGTGATTTTGAGGGACATCATTCTACACTGAGGGAAGAGTTGATGCAAAGAGAAGGAAGGGAAGGTCCAGGTGTTATGGAATGTGATAGTAAATATCATGTGTTATCTTTTTTTTTTGTCTTTTGTCTTTTTCTGTGTCTGGCAATGGATCGCAACCCTCAGTGTCGCCTCCGTACCGGACCGGGGACCGGCAACGGGATCGCAACCCTCGGTGTTGCTCCCGCGCCTCGCTCAGCCAGTGAGCGGGAACCGGTCTGTATGTGGGATCCGAACCCTTGGGCGGGAGCGCCGCCGCGCTTCCCAAGCGGCGCACTTATCCAGTGCGCCACCAGGCCGGCCCCTCATGTGTTATCTTTAATGTAGAGCAGTTTAGTGGTCAGCATTCTTATTTTTCTTTTAAGGCAAAATATTGATGAATTTTATTATATCAAGGTTAAGGAGTTCCGTTCAGCAAAAGCCATCATGGATAAAGTTCACAGACATATGCAGATAGAGAGAATGGCTGGAGTTCTTATAAATAAGGGGCAAGTAACAGAATCCATTCTAGCAAACTTAAGCAAAAGGGATTTATTAAATGGCATCAGAGAGATTAAAGAATCTTTGGGAGAGGGCAAGGGGTCAAGATGGCGGAGTAGTTGGTTCCTGGTGTCACTCTCTCCCACAGAGCGACCAATTTGTGGCTTTTGAGGAGCAGCGACAGAGGACCTGAAATCTGTGCTGGAACGGACAGGAGCTGCCTGCCATGGGACCCCAGTTCAGGTTGCTCCCTATTTCGTAGAGAGACTTTAGAGCTTTGGGGCCCACATGCTCCAAGCCTGCCAGCCAGAGAAGGCAGGCAGGACCGGAGTGAGATTTCCAGTGCAGGCTATCCCATCTCTGTGAACAAACGGAGAGGCACAGGTTCCCAAGCCCTGAGCCAGACAAGCTGGTGAAGGCTGACGGGGTGGGAATTTCGGCTGAGGCCATCCAGTCTCCGTGAATTGTCAGAGGCTCCGGGATCCTAAGCCCTGAGTCGGACAAGCTGGTGAACACAGGTAGGTAGGGACTTCCATCACAGGCTGTCCATCTCCGTGAGCGACCTGAGAGGCAGGGGTTCCCAAGCCCTGAGCCAGACGAGCTGGTGAAGGCTGACAGGGTGGGAATTATGGCCCAGGCCGTCCCGTCTATGTGAGTGACCTGAGAGGCATGGGGTCAAAAGCCCCAAGCCTGACAAGCCTGTGAAAGCAGGTGGGGTGGGACTTCTGGTCCAGGGCAGTTTCTGCTGTCCAGAAGCAGCAGACCCTTCAGGATCCAAGCCAGACATCAGGGTGAAACGAGTGAACAGGGATACCCCTGGCCACAATGACAAAACATCAAAGGAAAGAAACCAGAAATATGAAAAATCAAGAAAGTACATCACCACCAAAGGAAATTAATAACTTACAAGTGCTAGATCCTATAGAACAGGAAGTCTTTGAAATGACTGACAAGGAATTTAGAGTAACTATTCTAAGGAGACTAAATGAGATATGAGAAAACTCAGTGAAACAGCACAATGAAATGAGAAAAAACATACAGGATCTGAAAGAAGAAATGTACAAAGAAATCAATGCCTTGAAAAAGAATGTAGCTGGGCCGGCCCGTGGCTCACTCGGTAGAGTGCGGTGCTGATAACACGAAGGCCACGGGTTCAGATCCCACATAGGGATGGCCGGTTTGCTCACTGGCTGAGCATGGTGCTGACAACACCAAGCCAAGGGTTGAGATCCCCTTACCGGTCATCTTTAAAAAAAAAAGAAAAAGAATGTAGCTGAGCTTGTGGAGCTGAAGGATTCATTCAACGAAATAAAAAAATGCAACAGAGAGTTTAACCAGCAGACTTGATCAAGCAGAAGGAGAATTTCTGACCTTGAAGATAGGCTGTTTGAATTAACCCAGATGGACCAGAAAAAAGAAAAAAGAATTAAAAAGGTTGAAGAAAATCTAAGAGAGGTTAACAGACAACCTTAAACACTCAAATATCTGAGTCATGGGTATTCCAGACGGGGAGGAAAAAGGAAATGGCATTGAAAACATTTCAATGAGATAATAGCAGAAAACTTCCCAGGTATAGGGCAAGTCACAGATCCCCAGATTCAGGACGCCCAAAGATCACCAAACACATTCAACCCAAAAAGGCCCTCTCCAAGACATGTGATAATCAAACTTGACAAAAATCAAAGACAGAGAGAATCTTAAAAGCTGCAAGAGAGAAGCAGCAAGTCACTTATAAGGGAGCCCTATTCAGAATAACATCAGACTTTTCATCAGAAACTTTAAAAGCCAGAAAAGAATGGGATGATATATTCAAAACACTAAAGGACAAAAATTGCCAGCCAAGAATACTTTACCCAGCAAGGCTATCCTTCATAAATGAAGGACAAGTTGTATATTGCTCAGACAAACAAAAACTGTGGGAGTTCACTATCACACGACCAGCCCTACAAGAAATTCTCAAGGAAGTATTGGGTTTGATACCATGAAAAGAACCATCACTATCATGAATACACAAGAAAGAACAATACCTACCAGAAAAACAAAAATACTAACAAAAGAGAGAAAAAATAGTTTTTCTATAACCCCAAGAAACCAACAAATACAGAAGACAAACAGAAAATTTGAAAGAAAGGAACAAAAGATATTTAAGACATGTAAACAAAAATCAGTATAATGCTAGGAGTAAATCAACACCTTTCAATAATAATTCTGAATGTAAAGGGACTAAATTCCCCATTCAAAAGACACAGACTGACTGATTGGATTAAAAAGATGGACCCAGCAGTATGCTGTCTCCAAGAGACTCACTTGACCTGTAAAGACACACACAGACTAAGAGTGAAAGGATGGAAAAAGATATATCATGAAAGTAGAAATGAAAAACGAGCTGGAGTAGCTATTCTTATATCAGATAAAATAGACTTTAAGGCAAAAACCATTAAAAGAGATAAAGATGGCCAATATATAATGATAAAAGGAGCTATTCATCAAGAAGACATAACAATCATAAATATATACACACCTAATTTCGGAGCAGCCAGATTTACAAAGCAAACACTATTAGATCTAAAAAAGAAATAGACACTAACACCGTAATAGTGGGGGACCTGAACATCCCACTCTCATCATTGGACAGATCATCTAGGCAAAAAATCAACAGAGAAACACAAGATCTAAACAATATTTTAGACCAATTGGATTTGGCAGATACCTACAGAACATTCCACTCAACAGCCTCAGAATATTCATTTGTCTTATCAGCACATGGAACATTCTCCAGGATAGACCACATGTTAGGTCACAAAGCAAGTCAACAAATTAAAAAAAAAATTGATATTATTCCATGTATTTTTTCTGATCACAATGGATTAAAATTAGAAATCAATAATAAATGAAACTCTGAAAACTATACAAACTCATGGAAATTAAACAACATTCTACTTAATGACATGTGGGTCCAGGAAGAAATTAAACAGGAAATCAAAAAATTTCTTGAAACTAACAGAAATAATGACACATCATACCAAAACCTGTGGGATACTGCAAAAGCAGTTTTAAGGGGGAAGTTTATTGCATTAAATGCTTACTTGAGAAGAATGGAAAGATGGCAAATAAATAACTAACACTTTACCTTAAAGGTCTAGAAAAACAAGAACAATCTAAATCTAAAGTTAGCAGGTGGAAAGAAATCATTAAGATCAGAGCAGAATTTAATGAAATTGAAATCCAAAAACAATACAAAAGATCAGTGAATCAAAGTTGGTTTTTTTAGAAGATAAAATTGACAAACTATTAGCACAGCTAACTAAAAAAAGAAGAGAGAAGACCCAAATAACAAAACTTAGAAAGGAAAAAGGTGACATTACTACTGACACCTCAGAAATCATTAGAGACTACTATAAACATCTATATGCCAACAAATTTGAAAATCTGGTGGAAATGGATAAATTTCTGGATGCATATAAATTACCAAAACTGAGCCAAGAAGATATAGAAAATCTGAACAGAACAATAACAATAAAAGAGATTGAAGCTGTTATCAGAAGGCTCCCCACAAAGAAAAGCCCAGGACTGGATGGGTGCATTGCAGAGTTCTACCAAATCTTCAAAGAGGAACTGATACCAATTCTCT
>NW_007726126.1:0-98042 GCF_000696425.1 Galeopterus variegatus | reverse complement strand
GAGCCAAGAAGACACAGAAAATCTGAACAGACCAATAACAATAAAAGAGATTGAAGCTATTATTATCAAAAGGCTCCCAACAAAGAAAAGCCCAGGACTGGATGGGTGCATTGCAGAGTTCTACCAAATCTTCAAAGAGGAACTGATACCAATTCTCTACAAACTGTTCCAAAAGATTGAAACAGAGGCCATTCTCCCAAACTCATTCTATGAGGCAAATATCACCCTGATACCAAAACCAGACAAAGATGCATCAAAAATAGAAAACTACAGGCCAATATTCTTGATGAATACAGATGCAAAAATCCTCAGTAAAATACTAGCTAACAGAATACAGCAACACATACAGAAAATTATACACCATGATCAAGTAGGATTCATCCCAGGGATGCAAGGTTGGTTCAACATATGCAAATCAATAAATGTGATACACCACGTTAATAAAAGCAAAGACAAAAACCACATGATCATTTCTGTTGATGCTGAAAAAGCATTTGACAAAATCCAACATCCTTTCATGATAAAGACTCTTTACAAGTTAGGCATAGATGGAAAGTATCTCAATATAATTAAAGCCATATATGGTAAGCCCACTGCCAGTATCATCCCGAACGGGGAAAAGCTGAAAGCTTTTCCCTTAAAAATAGTAACTAGACAAGGATGCCCACTCTAACCACTCTTATTCAACATAGTGTTGGAAGTACTAGCCACAGCAATCAGAGAAGAGAAGGAAATAAAGGGCATCCAGATTGGAAAGGATGAAGTCAAGCTGTCCCTTTTTGCAGGTGATATGATCCTCTATATTGAACAGCCTAAAGCCTCTACAAAAAAAACTCCTGGAGTTGATAAACGATTTCAGCAAAGTTGCAGGGTACAAAATCAACACAGAAAAATCAGTATCATTTTTATACTCCACCATTGAACATGCAGAAAAAGAAATCAAGAAAACTAGCCCATTTACAATAGCCACCAAAAATTTAAAATATTTAGGAATAAAGCTGACCAAGGATGTGAAAAATCTCTACAAAGAGAACTACATACTGCTGTTGAGAGAAATTAAAGAGGACACAAGAAGATGGAAAGATATCCCATGCTCTTGGATTGGAAGAATCAAACTACATACTGCTGTTGAGAGAAATTAAAGAGGACACAAGAAGATGGAAAGATATCCCATGCTCTTGGATTGGAAGAATCAAACTACATACTGCTGTTGAGAGAAATTAAAGAGGACACAAGAAGATGGAAAGATATCCCATGCTCTTGGATTGGAAGAATCAAACTACATACTGCTGTTGAGAGAAATTAAAGAGGACACAAGAAGATGGAAAGATATCCCATGCTCTTGGATTGGAAGAATCAAACCTGACTTTAAACTATACTACAAAGCTATAGTAACCAAAACAGTATGGAACTGGCATAAAAACCGACACACTCATCAATGGAATAGAATAGAGAATCCAGCAATCAACCCACACACCTACAGCCATCTGATCTATGACAAAGGCACCGAGCCTATACACTGGGGAAGAGACTGCCTCTTTAGCAAATGGTGCTGGAAAAACTGGATAATCATATGTAGGACAATGAAACTAGGCCCGTATCTTTCAGCATATACCAAAATCAACTCAAAATGGATTAAAGAATTAAATATACACCCTGAAACAATTAAACTTCTTAAAGAAAACATAGGAGATACACTCCAGGAAATAGGAGTGTGTACAGAATTCATGAATAGGACCCAAAAAGCACATACAACTAAAGGTAAGATAAACAAATGGGATTATATCAAACTAAAAAGCTTCTGCACAGCAAAAGAAACAACAGAGTAAAAAAACAACCAACAGAGTGGGAGAAAATATTTGCTAAATATACATCTGACAAAGGATTAATATCCAGAATATACAAGGAACTCAAACAGCTTTACAGCAAAAAACCAACTAACCCAATTAAAAAATGGGCAAAGGAGCTGAACAGACATTTCTCAAAGGAAGATATACCAATGCCCAGCAGACACATGAAAAAGTGCTCAGTATCACTCAGCATCTGAGAAATGCAAATCAGAACCACACTGAGATACCATCTCACTCCAGGTAGGATAGCTAACATCCAATAGACTGAGAACGATTAGTGCTGGAGAGGTTGAGGAGAAAAAGGAACTCTCATTCACTGTTGGTGGGGCTGCAAAATGGTACAGGCTTTATGGAAAATGATATGGAGGTTCCTCAAACAATTACAGATAGATCTACCATATGACCCAGCTATCCCACTGCTGGGAATATACCCAGAAGAATGGAAATCATCATGCCAAAGGGATACTGGTACTCCAGTGTTCATTGCAGCTCTATATACAATAGAGCTGGAACCAACCGAAATGTCCATCATCTGATGAGTGGATAAGGGAACTGGTACATCTACACAATGGAATACTACTCTGCTATAAAGAAGAATGAAATACTACCATTCGCAGCAACATGGATGGACTTAGAGAAAATTATATTAAGTGAAACAAGTCAGGCACAGAATGAGAAATACCACATGTTCTCACTTATTTGTGGGAGCTAAAAATAAATAAAAACACAAACAAATAAAGGGTGGGGGGAAGAAGACAGAATAACCACAAAAATTCCTTGAACTATTTAAGCCAAGTGCACAGATATGATGTGGCGGCTGGGGGGGTGGAGAGGGTGGAGAGGAACAGGTAAAGGGGCATGAAAATCAAGTACATTGTATGTTGAGAAGTAAAATTAAATTAAAGAAATAAAACATCACAGTTATACTTGGTAAAAAAAAAAGAATCGTTGGGAGAGTCTGGATCGAGGCTGAGCTTCCAGGAACAAACTACCTAAACTACATTAAAGAACTGAGCTCCCGAGGATGCTGCTCTTTGCCAGAATCAGGAAGCTGTTGCTACAGTTGCTAGATCTAGAACTATGCTGCCTCTGTTGCAGTTTGTTCCAGCAGAAGGAATGTCCTGTGCCATTTTCTCCCCTCCTCTATTTAGTTTCAAATCAGTATGTAGTCTGAGAGCATTTGATAGGTGGAACCTAAATCACATTTAGGAGGAAGTCTTTCCCAGATTTCCCATAAAGTTTTTTTGCTTTCCAATTTTTATAATACCCAGCGTTAAGGTGGTAGGGGTTGGAATAGGTGTTGAGCAAAACAATTTACAGATTGTGCCACCAGTATGGTGGTTGGTATTCTCTTTTAGTACCAAATTCTGTATCACTTGTAACTCTTTAAGCAGAAATTCTGACTCAAATTTGACTTAAATCATGTTGAAATTTTTACCATGTTTGTGGTTTCTTTATCCCCATCCTGGCTTCCATCGTGGTAGTAAATTGACTGACAGGAACAATTGGGAAGATTATCTTCTTTGTTCACCAATGGATGAGAGTGAGAGAGGGGAAGAGATAGACAGACACTGACTTCATCCCCCCAAATGGACAAAAATTTCTACTTTTTAGTCAAAATGGATCAATTTAGATGATTTGCCCATCCCTGAACTATAGGGATCTCCACGAATATGCCAGGTGCTGACTGGTTAAGCCTAATCCTGATTTAAGAATTAATCACTGGCAAGGAGAATGGGATTACCATATTTATTTTGGATGTAGAATCAGGATCTACCCATGGAGCTAGGGATGGGTTCAGTTTTCCCTGAGGACAGTTGTTCTCAAAGTATGGTCATCTGAGAACTTATTAAAAATGCAAATTCTTGAGCCAGAAGCCAGACCTATGAATAAAAAATTCTGGGTGTGGGGCCCAGGAATCTGTGTTTTAACAAGGTTTCTAGGTGATTCTGATTGCATGCTAAAATTTGAGAATTGCCTTAGTAACTTAGGCTGATGAGGGATGAATACCTGATAATAATCAGGACTCTGTTAAGGAGAAAGGAGAATGGATGCTGGGTAGGCAGCCAACAGCATCCATTTCAAAACCAAAAAGGTAAATAGGGATCAGTTCATGAGGAATCTTGAATGTCTGTCCCATGAGGTTGTTGTTATGAGATATAAAATATGATAATGTATGTCTGAAGGGCCTGTTCAATGAAGGAGATAGATTATGATAGGGATACAGTATATTGAACTTGGAGTCAGAGATGGATTCTCATCCTGGCCTCTTTACCTCATTGAGTTTCAGACTTCCTTTCTGTAAAACAGGGAATATAACCACTGGGTGTTGGAAGAATTAAATGAACAAATATATGTGAAAGTGCCTAGTTCATCATTTAGCATATTAATAAGTAAATATCTACAGAATGATTATACTTGGCTAAAGTAGTATGAATTTTATTCTGAGGACATGGGAAGGCATGCTTCTGTTACTGGGCACAAGTCTGGCTGCCTGTCCCCTTTCAGAAATAAACTCAAAAGTCAAATGTTCTAAATGGAGGTCAGTTTTTATTCAGGAATACCTGTGACCTGAGGAGAGATGTTAGGCTAACCCATCTCTCCCCTAAACCTGAAGGAGAATGGCCAAGCTAAAGCCATCTCAAAGACTCACATTTATTGAGGGGTTTTTAAAGAGGCGGCGAGGGAATGGAATGTGGGAAATAAAAAGCAGGAGGGGGGGAACATGAGCCATGAGGGCTTCAGGCAAGGAGCCAGGTGCAAGGTCTCACCAAGACTCTCTTCTGGTTTCTGCTTTGTGGTTCATGCTGTTACCTCATGGTTCTACTGGAGGGGTGGAATCAGCATAGCTTTATTGATGTCTTCCTTGGTTTCCCAGGGTCAGCAAGTTTGCAGCTTCAGGCTGGCTGAAAACAACTTTATATTTATATAAATAATATCTTGCCCCATAACCAAGGTTCAAAATATTGAATAACTATGGGATTAGAGGGAACTCAGAATTGCATGCCAAGAAAGAAAAATGTGTCCTTTTAAAATATTTCTACAGCCCATGTGGTTTTAGGTTCCAACATGGCTTCAGTCCTGCTCACTCCAGCACTCCATGAGGAGTATCTTTCCTCTTAAGACAATTTCTTGGTTCTCAATGATTGTTTCAAGTCTCCGGTGCTTGATCATATTCAGATCAGTGGTGGTTTAACTGCATGAACATAGGTTCTGCCTCTGCGGTCTAATTCTGGGGCATTATGTGAATTATTTACTTCAGTTTACAGAGATATAGAGGATTTTTTTTTCTTATAACTAATATGTATTCAGGTTGCTGTGACCATACATATTTTATGTTCCGCCTTAGCACTATGACTCATTTCTTTTTATTTTCTTCTTTGAGGTCATTTAAATTTGTAACACTATGCCCTTTCCCCCATAGTTTTTGTTTTTTACACATTTAACATTTTCTAAATGTAGAGTATTTATAAATTCAGTTTAGGTTATAATGGGAAAGGTGTTTAGAATCAGTTTGGACTCTCTCCCTTACTTTATGTACCAAGAAATTAGGGAAGGAATTTGTCCAAAATCTTCTTCTCTCTTCTGTTTCTAGTCATGGAAGAACTTACATCTGGAGTTAAATTTCATTTTTTGTTCTTTATTAATTAGTCAAAAGTCATTTATAAATTGTTTAGATCTGTTGGCATTTAGTTAGAAAGTCATAAGCCTGTTTTGCAGTAAGTGAAGCAGAGGTGATGTCCTAACCTAGGAGGATTAGCTAGTGAATAGAAGTGTCCTGAATCCAACAGAGGGAAGAAGGGCCCTGCCTTGAATACATTGTTTACTCCTAAGCATTGGTATGTTATTAGATTTGCCAGCATTAAGTTGTTAGGCCTTTTCTTTGTTTATATCTAGAATGTTTAAGGAAGGCAGGCATGAAATTGAATAGGTAATTTCTACTCTGGTGCTGAGTACTTCCCAACTGTCTAGATTGTAAATAACAGTTACTTTTTTTTTCTTTTAGAAAATTACTGGGGCCGGCCTGTGGCTCACGTGGGAGAGTGCGGTGCTGATAACACCAAGGCCATGGGTTCGGATCCTATATAGGGATGGCCGGTTAGCTCACTGGCTGAGCATGGTGCTGACAACACTAAGCCAAGGGTTAAGATCCCCTTACCGGTCATCTTTTTTTTTAAAAAAAAAAAAAAAAAAAAAAGAAAATTACTGTTGGGTGGCAAGGAAACCAGAGAAATTCCTTCTCATAGACTAGTTAGTACTAATTAAAACCCAGACTGCCAGCTGAAGGAGACTTTAGGGACTACCTAATCCAATACCCTTATTTTATGGATGAGAAACTGAGGCCAGGAGAGGAAAAATAACTCATTCAATACTATTTAAGTTAGTTACATGGTCAGGACTGCATCTCAGCACTTCTGACTCCCTATTGAGTATATTTCCATTACACCTCTCTGCAAGGCACAGTGTAACAGGAAATGTGAGGTAGTGGAGAGATTACAAATTGCAGGGCAAGAGATCTGCGTAAAAACCAAGCTTACTTACTGAGTTGTACCTGACAGAGTAATGTCATTTCCTTAAGCACCAGTTTCCTCATTTGTAAAATGAGATTATGCTGATACCACTTTTACCTGTCTCACAGGGTTATTAGAATAAAGTGTGACTTGCAGTTTAGGTCCCCATACCGGCTAGCTGCCAAAAAAAAAAAAAAAAAAAAAAAAAAAAGTGAGATGCAGTGGAAAAAAATGAAGACTTTAAACTGGACACGGTCAATTTGCTTAAGAATTTTGGCTCCATTACTTATTAACTGTGATTTTGTGCAAGCCACCTACTTTCCGTGAATATAGTTTTTCCTTTGTAAAATTAGGACAATAATAGCTTCTTTGCAAGGTTGTTTTGAGGACATTGGTGTATATAAGTGTAGGGAAAAGAAATATCTTTTCTTCCTTTTGCTAGGTTCATGGTTGAGCCCTCTGTAACAAAAGATGGTTTAGCAAGAGAAAAAGCATACGAATTTATTCAAGTTTTGTGTGACAAGGGAGGCTTCATAAGGAAGTGAAGACCCAAAGAAACAGGTAAACTTGTGTATTTTTATGCTTAGGTTTGATGAAGAGCTGGGTAGTTGTGGAGAAGTATGATTGGGCAAAAGGGGTGTGATCTAGTGTTAATAAACTGAGGGATCTTAGCAAGCTTTGTTTGTTCAGATTCTTTTTTATGTTCCTGTGTCTTCAGAGATAAGGATGTTCCTTTCCTCTGGGCATAGTGAGGGAACCTCTCCAATGAGGGTCTTATGAGCTGCTTCAAGGGAGGAGTGCAAGGGAAAAATGAGAGTAGCCTTCCTGCTTCTGCTCTTTCTCAAATGCCAAGGCACCATATTTTGGGTAGCATGTCCTGAACCCCACCATAAAGCATTCTGAACAGTGCCTGCACATAATAGATGTTCAATAAATGTTTGAGATATTCTCAGAAGACTTAGTTCTGTCTTCTCAGAGCTGTTCCTCTTAAGTCTTAAAATAAATATAGCGGAACTTGTTCTGTGGTCTTGAAACAACTTTGTGGAGTTTGATTCTGAAGACTGTAGGTGGTGGAAGGTATGGGCTTTGCTCTTAATCAGATTCCATTCCAAATGCCAGTGGCCCATGGTCAGGCAGTCTCTTCTGTCCAGGGAAGGGCCTCTAGAGATAGCAGGTGTAGTGGATTGAATTATGTCCCCCCAAAACTACTGAAGCTTGAATTGTCTCCCAGGTTTTATGTATTAGAAACTTAGCCCCCACTGTGAGTGTTAAGATGGTTGGAAATCCTATTATGGTAATTGAAAAGTGGAGCCTTAAAGAGGTGATTGGACTATAGGATGCAGTAGTGAATGGATGCAGTAGTGAATGGATTAAAAATGGTGGTCAGGACATGGTTCTGAGGGGCTTTTTTTTTTTTAAAGATGACTGGTAAGCGGATCTTAACCCTTGACTTGGTATTGTCATCACCACGCTCTTCCAAGTGAGCTATCCAGCCATCACTATATAGGGATCTGAACCCGTGGCCTTGGTGTTATCAGCACCACACTCTCCCAAGTGAGCCACAGACCAGCCCTGTGAGGGCTTTAAAAGAAGAGAGTATGTCTCCCTTGCTCGCTCTGCTCTCTCTCTGCTTCCACCATCTTGCAATGTGAGACTCCCGAGTCACTGTCACCACCACCAGATGGACTTTGGACTTCCCAGCCTCAGAAACTGAAAGGAATAAATGTCATTTTTCTTTATAAATCAACCAGTCTCAAGTATTTTGTTATAAGCAACAAAAATGGACTAATACAGCAGGTATTGTGGTAAATGGATTGAAAGAGGAGGAGAAAACTTGGTAGTTGGGAAACTTGGGAGGGAGTGGTACTATTTCTGGTCATCCCTACCTGGAGCCCCCTGAATAGCAGTATGTCAGGACTGTAGTGGTGGAACTTTTTTTGTTGTGATCTCGACCTCTGAGACAATAAGTGCCTCAAAAGCTGGAACCATATCTAAGTCCTGTGCTGCCCCAAACACCTGACTCAACAGTTGTATATGCCCATATATTTTTATTGAAAGAATATCTGTCTGAAGGGGAGAACTACTGTGGCCTGTAGAATTCCGTAAATCCCTGATGGTTCCTGATTCCTTACCCCAGCTTCACCTTGCAGAGACATTTGTATTTAACCAGGCTTTTCTAGTCTTTACCCTTAAGGATTTGCAGGACTTCAGGTCTTGGGTTTTTTAGGTCTTGCTCTGTTGCCGACTTCCCTTTGCAAACGTGGGCAGGCCAGACAGCTATTTCCTTTGTTCCTAGTCATTGTGTGTGACCTATCAGGTTCCTCTTTCTGATTTTTAATGCTGGATAGGGTTTGTGGTTCTAATGTACAAGAGCAGGGAAACATGAAATCCACGTTATCAAGCAAGCAGCATTTCCTCATAGGGTCCAGGATTATGGGAAAACATAATGTAGGATGTTCTCCTCCGCCTTCACCTAAGGATACTCTCATATAAGCCATCAATTCAGTAAATACGTACTGGGCATATATACTATGGATCAGATATTCTGCTGGTTGCTTTAAATATATTATCTTGCCAGATACTCACGAGTAACACTTTGAGTTAGACTGATGATATTGCCCTCTAATTCATAGATAAGGAATCTGGAGTTTAGACTAAAGGAAATGACTTGCCTTTGCCAGTAAAGCTAGATTTAGAATTTGAACCCAGGTCTTCATGACTAAAAGATAATCACTAATTGCCATACCTGTCTATCTTACCAGAATGGGAGCTCCCTGAAGGCAGGGGTCTCGTCTGATTCAAATCTGTGCTCCCTGTTTTCAGTACAGGGGCTGAAACAGAGTATTTTTTATTGAATACTTAAATACATTGGAAAGTCATAGATAGACTCAAAGAGTAGGAAAATTGGGGTGAGGGTATTGAGAAACTGTTTCTTAGTCCACATTATTTGCCTGGGGAATTCCCAGTTCTCCAGGCGATTTTTTTATAATCCATAGGATTAAAAAGGAAAGCATTATTCACTCCAGAAGTCCATAAGGATAGCTAACACAAATATAATACTTTGGAGATCTTCATGTCTCATTGGGAAAATAACAGCTCCTTCTTTGTGTTATCTTAAGAAAAAGTAAGATAATTTAAGTAAAGGAGCCTGCCTAAACTGTGAAGTGTTAAGTTGTTTTTTAGGCCTGGTTCTACTTGCCCTATTCCCTCTTTGGGCTTCAGTTTCTCTATATGTACAATGAAGTGTTGAACTGAATGACCTCTGTGGCTCCTAACAACTTCAATATTAACATAATGGTCTTGCAGCTGATGCATTGCTTGCTTCCTTCATTAATGTGGTAACAGTTGATGTCTCTGATGCTCTGCAACCCCATTGCCTCTCTCTCTTGAAGCCCACTGCCTAGTTTCCTTTAAAGTCTGTTGCCTGCTTTAGTTTAGTTTTCTTTTTAAAAGATGTTTCTGTGTGGGTTAGCGTTCCCTTCTGAGGTTGTATTGAATTGTGTAAGGCCTCAGGAAGTGGCAGAAGCACCTTCCTCAAACCTGGTTGCACCAAAAGCCCATCAAGTTAAGTCTAGTCCCCAAAGAGGAAGAGTAAGCCTGGGTCCCTTAGCCAGTAGATAAGAGTTTCTCTCTTGAGCTCTCTGGGTTTATTTCATCATTTACAGAATGGACATTTCCTTTTAAATTCCAAATACCCCACTATGTATATGATTAATATCCCTGGACCATTTTTGTGTTACTCTTTAATTTCTATCCACCATCTTAAATCTGTCCCTTTGGTCAGACAAAATAAATCCAAACTCTCCTCCACTTAACAATTCTTTATAATCACAGTGGTGATTTTATTTCTATTCTTCTCCAGTTAAATAGTTTCTTCAAGTTTGTCACATGTCTACTTCTCCTTGCCCCTCATACCACTTTTCTTTCCCCAAAAACTTTCCATGGGTAAGGTCTTCCTCATGCTAATCTTAGTACTGGTCCTGTATAACCCATCACTTCTCTATAAGTTTTCTTTCTGTTGCTGGAATAAGCCAAACATAATTTCTCATGTCTGCCTAACTTATTTCTCATAGTTTTGTTTTTGTTGTTGTTTAGGATGTTTTCCTCTGCTTGCTGTACTTCCTTTTTTTTTTTTTTTTTTTTGTCCTGACCGGTAAGGGGATTGCAACCCTTGGCACGGTGCCGTCCGCACCACGCTCAGCCAGTGAGTGCACTGGCCACCCCTACATAGGATCCGAACCTGCGACTTCGGCGCTACCAGCCCTGCACTCTCCCAAGTGAGCCATGGGGCTGGCCCTGCTTGCTGTACTTCTGCTCAGCAACAACCTTCAAGGCCCAGTTCAAATATCTCTGTCTCTGGTGCCTTCTCTGACCCTTTCTTCCTGTCTCAGACAGAATTTATATTCCTTCCTTCATTGTTTATGTGGTACTCTGTTCCAATGGCTATGACATCATTTATTGTATTATATTATACTTGTTTGTACATATTATATTTTGTACTCTATTGTAATTACTTGTTCATGTATCCTGTCTCTCCATAAACACTTCCTCAAAACAACCAGCCCTTCCAAGGTTATAAGTACCTAGCATATATCAAGTGGTCAGTAAAAGAGAAACTAACATGCATTGAGTGCCTTACTGTTGTGCAAGTTCCCTAATAGATATTCTCTCTTAATCCTCACAGCAGGTCTCTGTTATAGGTATTATGTACCCATAATAATATACATATTATTTATATTGTTTACATATTATTTACACATATTATTTACATATTTGCCTATTTTACATATGAGGTAATTAAGGCTTATTTAATCTCAGCTGGGAACTCAGAGAACTGGGATTCAAACCCAAATTTGCTGACTCCAAAGCTTGAGTTGTATTTAGAATATTCTTCTCACTTCTAATTCAGTATTCTTTCTGTGCACTTCAGAAACACACAAATTGAGTATGTAGATGTGTTTAATGCAGTGATGGACAAGACTTCAAATGGAAGTATGATGGAATGGAGAGCAAATAGCCATGGTACTCACATAGTTGCTTTGTATTAAGAAATGGCCCTAAAATCATTAATGCCTTAATTGGAACTGTGGGCAATCCTGTAATTTGGCATTTAAAAATGAATATGTTTCAGCTGGTTAGCAGATGTAAGAACACCTGCCTTTGGGCATGTTCTGTTCTAAAAAGGGATGAAAAGCTGCTTTTCTCACACTACCACGGGCAAGGTGGATGAGCTCAGCTTTGACCTGAAACAGTGTTAGTGCTTCTGAAATCTTTTGCCTTCAAGCTTTGTCATATTTTTGTCAGATGCTGGCAACCTACTTTTTCAGAGCTGTATAATCAGACAACTGGAATATGGGGTTCTTATCTTAACTATTTGAACAAACAGCCTGAGCTCTCGCCAGGGAGAGCCCAAACACAATGGACCTTTTTGGAGTTGGTAAAGGAGGCCAAAAGGTAGATCTTGGGAACACCTCTGCCCCCATGTTTTGTGGTATGGGCTGTTGATTCATCCGATATTCTTTTAAGTTAATAGCTGATGTGTTATAGAAAGATAACAAAAATAAGAAGACCTGGTTCCAAGCTCTTGTTATCTCTGTGTGATTTTGGTAAGTGATTTATACTTCCTGGGCCTATTTCCTTACATGTTTTAATTCAATGATTCTTTCCAGGTGAAGTAATCCTGTTGTCCAGAGACCACACATCTTTGCTGTCTAAGGACCATGCAGGGCTCTAGATTACAAATTTTTGCCCTTCTTTTTTTTTTTTTTTGTCATGACTCCTTCATCCACTATGTATATTCAAAAAATTTGTTGAAATCTCTCATCTCCTGATGTCCCCTCATTCATTCTCTTCATTGTTGAGGTTTATACCTCTTTTATATCTTTAGTGTGATTTTGGGAGGGAACACAGGTAAATGTTTTTAATCTGCCAACTTTAACTAGAAACAAACTTCAAAGGAAGTTTCCAGAAAAGTGAAGTTGTATTTAGATCTAGAGGTGCAAGAACTTCACCGTGAGAGTAAATGAGAGAATAAACCTTCCAACAAGATGTCCTTGGTTCAAATCTTGGCTCTGTCATCTACTAGCTGTATACAACCTTGGATCTGAACTTCTTAATGAGAAGGCAAGCACAGCCCAGCACAGAGACAGTGAGTAAAATATTTTTATTACATGAACAACAAATATTGTTATACTGTATCCTAGAGATGACTAAGATCCACTTTCTTTCTCAGAGAAGCTCACAGACTAGTGGCAAAGAAAGAGGAAATACTTTAGGAAACTATTGATTGAGCATGTACTTTCAACTGTCATAGGAACTGGGGATATAAAGATGAAAAAGACAGTCTCAACCTTTGATTATTTATCATCTAGTGGGAATGGGGTGGTGTAAAGGATCCTTGTAAACCAATAACTAATTCCATGGACAAGGGAGAATGTGGCATTTATCATAAAAGAGTTTAAGAAGATATCACTTGAGGATTGCACTACATGGTCTTTAAGCTCTCTTCCGGTCCCAAACAGTCCACAATTCTATATTTTGTGTATCTATTTATATTAAAATCTCATGAAGAAAAATGAGGACTTTAAATAGCTAACTCCAGTGTATAACAGAATTATAGAAGTAGGAAAAGTGATTTTCTGGTTATCAAATTCTAAAACAACAACAGTGTTTGCTGAACATTTTCCAGAAAGTGATCAGAAGAGCAAATGTTTCCTAAATATCTTTTCTGAGGTCAACCTTTCCCTAAGAATGGTAGATAATGCAAAAGAAGTATAAAATAGTGTTCCTGCCCTTGAGAAGCTTTGATTTCATTAGGAAGGTATGATGTATATGTTAAAAAAATTGAATAGTTCCACCCAATAAACGGGGTACAAACATTAGGGGTTTAAGTTTCCTAGGGATGCTGTAACAAATTAGCACAAACTGGGTTGGCTTAGAACAACAGAAATTTATCGTCTCTCAGTTTTGGAGGCCAGAAATCTGAAATCAGGGTGTTGGCAGGCTATGCTCCCTCTGAAGGTGCTAGGGTAGGATCTGTTCCAGGCCTTCCCCCGCAGCTTCTGATAGCCTCAGACATTCCTGAGCTTCTAGATAGCTTCTTCTCCCTTTATCTCTTCACATAGTCTTTCCTCTGTGTGTCTGTTTCATGTCCAAATTTTACCTTTTAATAAGGACACCAGTCAGTACTGTAATGACTTTATTTTAACTTGATTACTTCTGCAAAGACCCTATTACCAAAAGAGGTCACATTCTGAGGTTCTGAGGATTAGGATTTCAACATATCTTTTTTTTTTGGAGACACAGTTCAACCCATAACAGTGGGCTTGATGGTCAGGAAAAGAACTTGGTTAGGTAGAATCTAGATTAGCAGAAAGAAGTGGAGGTATTGTGGGATGTCTTTGCAGTATTCAAACCCCAGTAGAGGACACTCGAGGTAAATTCTGTCTTGGTGGAACCAAGGAGTTTTGAGATTCTCCCTAGCAGAGTCATTTGGAGAAAAAAAGATAACTTCAGTTTTTTCTTTAGTTGTTTTTGTGCTTAGTATATTATCGTGGGCATAGTATACTATTCTTTTTCTAGAAATAATTTTGTTGCTGCATGCCTCATTTCTAGTCTTGGCCATTAAGATGTTGATGGCATGGTGTATAAAAGTTTATTCTTAAGTAACAGAAATTAAATTATTTTAGCTTACATCCCCACTTATAATAATAGAAGATATATATTTTTTTCCTTTTTGTCTTTTTTTCGTGTCGGGCAACGGATCTCAACCCTCAGTGTCACGCCCGTACCGGACCGGGACCAGCAACGGGATCGCAACCCTCGGTGTTGCTCCCACGCCTCGCTCAGCCAGTGAGCGGGAACCGGTCTGTATGTGGGATCCGAACCCTCGGCGGGAGCGCCACTGCGCTTCCCAAGCGGCGCACTGTAGCAGTGCGCCACCGGGCCGGCCCCATAATAATAGAAGATATTTTGCTTTGTAAATGTAGATGGCTTCCCTCTGAGAACTTCACATTAGAAAATTAGTGGATCAGGACATTTCTTAATCTGTGGTTATGGGGGTTAGGCAATAGTTTGTGAGCATGACCACACCTGGGAAGCTTAAAAATATGTTGATACCCAGGTTCCACCCTGGACTAAATAAATTAAATTTTGGGAATGGGAATAGGTATGGGGCTCAGGCATCAGTGCTTTTTCAATGCTCCCCAGCTTTGTATACCTGATTGCAGCTCACTGGGTTAGGAGATTGAGAAGAAAACTGGCTTCTTGTCCTTGCTGTGACCTTTTGGCCATTCTTTGAAACTTCTGAGTCTCAGATACCTCTTCTCTGAGATAAAGAGATCTAGGTATATTGTGTCTAGTATGCTCCAGCTGTTTAATAACCATGGGCAAAGTCAGTGGAATTGTTTTTGAATCTGTTTTCTCATTTATAGAATGGAGATAATTAAAACTATTTTCCAGGGTTGCTATGACAATCAAATGTTTGCAGGTATTTCAAGATGCTTTGTAGTCTCCAAAGTACTCTATAAATAGGGGAGTGGGGGTGGGGTGGGGAGGATGTTTCATTTTCAGTGACAGATAACTTGCCCAAGGTATTGCAGTTGCTTGATGCCCTGACAGGTCTGGAATCCGTATCTTCTGAATCTCAATTTTCCCATTAACTCAAAAGGTGATTTTTCTTCCTTTCTTTTTGTTCTTTTGTTAAATTGTGCCTGAATGCCTTCTATATTGGATACTTTAAGGCTTCTTGATATTGTGAAAAGCATACTGGCTTAGTGAAAAAAAAACTAGTCTTAGGAGTTTCATGGATCTGAGGTTCAGTTCTGGCTCCATTACTAACCAAATCATTTTGACAGCTCTGTTTCTGTTTCCCTGTATGTTAAATGCAGTATTAAACGAAAAATAATGTGAAAGTACTTAGCATTATGCTGGGTATGGAATAAGCACTGGTAATTGTTGCTTATTGTTATTGCGAGGGACAGTGATAAAAGGGATACTTATATTACAGTTGGATTAGTGTTGTAATAGTGGCCTTTCCATTTGACTTCACTGAACAGTTGCCATCTTTTGGTGGCTGTTGGGAGTGGGCTTGGTGGGGAACCTTTCACATGGTCTTTATTATAACTTTAATTTGTATAGTTTTATACTTGTACTATTTTAAAAATACTTTACAAACTATTCTCATTTAATCCTCACAATAATCTGCAAGAAATGTAGTATTACCATATCTTCAATAAGGAAACCACAGCTAAGACAGATGAAGTGGCTTGCACAGGTCAACTTGTGTATAAGTGGTAGGGACAGTTATTGTTTAAGGGGAAGCCCCAATCCTTGAAGCTTTGGGTTTCGTTTCAGCTGGATTTTTGGTTTCATAATGGGCTCTCTGATGTTAACCCAGGAAACCTTAGTTTTGTGGTTGTATTAGTTATTGGTTGTTATGTAAACAAATTATCTGTAAAACTTATAAGTGTAAAAAAAAAAACAAACACAAAAATCACTTATTTTTTCACACAATTTCTGAGGGTCAGCAGTCTTAGAGTGGCCAGGCTATGTGGTTCTGCCTCATTGTCTCAAATGAGGTTACAGTCAAGCTGTTGCCCAGGGCTACAGTCATCTAGAGGCCCAACTAGGCCTGGAATAAACCCCTTCCAAGTTCACTCATGTGTTTTTTGGCCGGCCTTAGCTTCTTGCTGGCTGTTGGCTGAAGGCTTCAGTTCCTTGCCATGTGTGCCTGTGTGTAGGGCAGCTCACAATGTAGCACCTGTCCTCCCTGAAGAAGTGATTCAAGAGAGAGAAGGGAGCAACCAAAACAGAAGCTGCCGTGTCTATTATAATCTAACTTCAGAAGTGACATATGAGTACCATCACTTCTGCTATATTCTTTTAGTTACATAGACCAAGCATCTACTAGATGGAAGAGGACTACACAAGGATGCAAATACCATGAGGCAGGGAACATTGGGTACTATCATGGAGGCTAGCTATCGCAGTGGTGGGGAAACTTTGATGCCCAGGCCATATACATCATTTATTAATGAGTTAACTTTAATAAACAGGTTCAGATTGTGTTCCATGTTTCAGGCATGGTAAATACTGGGGGAATTCCCACAAGTCTTTAAGGCATGGTTTCTGGGGATGTAGCGAAAAGGAAAGCCTTCAGAAGCCTTCTGGGTCTTATTTATATACTATCTATCTTTCTAAGTTGGTAACACAATCATGCCCATTTTTGCAAACACCCAGATACTTTAGTGACGGTTGAGAGGACCAGGGGTTTTTTTTTTTTTTTTTTTTTTTTTTGCCACTGAGTGCTACCTGACGAAATTGTACTCACAAGTGTGAGCATTTTGACTCTTTTACCTGTAGAGAAATTAGCTAAGGGAACTCTGCATGCTTTCAGCACTTGGTGCTTTAAAAAACCCTTTCACATTCATTTTCATTCGGTCATCTCAAAGGAATAACGTGATGAGATGGGAAATAGGCTGGCCGTGAAGTCAGTAATCTGGGTTTGAGTTCCAGTTTTGGCACTAACTAACCATGTGATTCTAAGTCATGTTGTCTCCTTGGACTCCAGTTTCTTTAAGTATAATGTGGAGGGGGGTTGTTAAACTAGAGTCAAAACTAGGATTTTGAAGTGGAACCTCCCAGGCTATTGGAATAAGGTTGAGAGGTGGGAAGAGGTTGAGGAGATGGAAGTTAACCCACCTTCATTTCAGCCAGAGCAACTCTACGTTTAATCTGTTTAAAAATTGGTGTTACAGTAAGATTTGATTGGAAAAAGAGGTTGAGAAGCTTTTCAAAAGGCTGAGAAACCTCTGGATTGAGTGATATGAAGTCTCAAAAAACTTATCGGTGAAAAGAAAGGGATTGGTTTTTCTGATGCCATTGGGCAAAGTGTAACCCAAGGGGTGGGGGGAGTATCCTCCTTTCTTCATTTCTACAGATAGAACAGCAGAGCAGTAGACCTAAATGTCTCCTAAGAAATGTAGGCTTTCCCCACTTCTCCCTTAGATAATTTTTTTAAAAGACAGTGTCTAATTCCAATCTTCTTTCTATTGAACTGTTAATTTCCAGACTTCTGTTCCATATCCAGCCCAGCCATGACCAAGCTGCTGCCAGAAGCCCCCTGGGCTCCCCTGCCAGAATGAGAGGGGTGCCACAGGCCTTGACCATGCTCCCCCTTCCTCTTCCTGCCACCATTTCCCCCTCCCCCCTAACTGCTCCACAACACCATCTTAGAATGTAAAAATAAAATAATAATAATGATAATAAATAAATAAAATAAAGCCATCTGCCCAAGGTCACATACAGATTCTGTGACAGAACTGGGATTAGGATTATGGTCTCCTGGTAGCCAGTTCTGGATGTCTTTCCATAGACAGCTCCTCTAGAGAAGCTGTTTCCAAGCTCTAAAACTATATATTTTTAAGTGCCATATGGCCTGTGTACCTTGAGACTTCTATTGGGAGTGGCAGCATCAGTTAAAATTACAGAGATTTCAGCCTAAAAATGTCAAGTTGTTTTTCAACATCACAAGAAAAGGTAAAGGGTTCCTTTCACAAACATTTATAGAGTACCTGTAGGAGTTCATAGTCTGTTTTAGAGGTAAACATTTGAATAAAATGCTTCATTATTAACTTGTCCCCCCCCCCTCAAAATATGGAAAATTCTTACTTTAAGACACAACTCAGAAATCTTCATTTTTGTGAAGTTTCATGACTGATACCCTTCACCCCTCACCCTTCATCCCTAATGGAAGTGTTTCTCATCATTGAACTTCTCATGCTCTACTGGCACGGTAATTATGGTGTAGTGAAAAGAATACGGACATTTGATTCAGATAGCAGACCTAGGTTGGATCTTGGCTCCTGATAATTCATTATCAGAGTGCTAAACATAGAGATGGGAAATTGGCTAGCCTTGAAGTCAGTACATCTGAATTTGAGTTCTAGCTTTGGCACTGATTGTGTGCTCGACATACAGTTCCTGAAATGTTAGCTACTGTTATTGTAATTATTTTTATTGTTACTCATGCCGTATCTTCTCTTTTCACCTGGGAGCTTCTGAAGGGCACCATTTTTTTTCAAACTGTATATTATAACCCATGAGTTGTGGGTTAAAATGGTAGATTGGACCAGCATTTTTAAAATGTCAAAAAGAATACACCAGAGAAAATATCAGAATACACTGTATATAGAAAGAGCAAGGATTGTTTTGTGAAACTTTTCTTGCAGTTTTATATTTATAGATTTGTGTGTGTGTGTGCATGCACACGTGTGTACTGGGTCTCAATGTAAAATGTATTCTTACTGTAGTTTGTTGTCAAAACAGTTTAAGAAACCTTGTTTTAGGGAAGAAACTGCCTGATATTTACCTCTTTTGTTCACAGGACCCAGCACAGGGTCTCAAACAAATCTTCTGATGTACATATAACTGAGGCAGGGCATCCTGAAATTAATTGCGTAATTTATGATATAGACAGCAAGTACAATATATGTTCAAAAAAGGGAGAAATTGTCTTAAGAAAAAGTTTAGTTTCATAAAGTAGTTGAGAGCTGTATTTGTCAGGGGTCTTCAGAGAAACAGAACCAATGAGATCTGTCTCTGTCTGTGTCTCGTCTCTGTCTCTATCTCTATACATTTGTATTATAAGAAATTGGCTCATGAGATTGTAGAGGCTGAGAAGTCCCATGATTTGCCATTTGCAAGCTGGAGATTCAGGAAAACCAGTGGTGTTTTTCAGTCTAAGTCTGAAGGCTCATGAACCAGGACATCTAATGGTGTAAATTCCAGTCTGAGGGCCAGAGGAGAAGAGATGTCCCGGCTCAAGGAGGCAGGCAGGAAACAAAAGGGATGAATTCCTTCTTCCTCTGCCTTTTATTCTGTTCAGGCCTCAATTGATTGGACAATACCCACCCACACTGGGAAGGGCAGTCTACTTTACTGAGTCTGCGGATTTAAATACTAATCTCATTCTGAAAAATGCTCACAGACACACCTAGAAATAATATTTAATCTGGGCAACCTGTGGCCAGTCAGGTTGAAACATAAATTTATCACAAGAATGAAAATTAAATTAAAATTAAAATTAAATCACAAGAGCTTTGTTTTCTGGTGTCTGACAGATCTCCGCATAAATTCCAGCTCTGCTACTTACTGGCTGTGAGATCTAACCTAAGGCAAGTTACCTAATGTCGCTAGTCCTTGCTTTCTTCATCTCTATAATGGGGTAATAATTACTTCAGAAACTGGTTGTGAAGATTATTATTATTTTTTTTTCCTTTTTTTTTGTCTTTTTTCGTGTCTGGCAACGGATCGCAACCCTCAGTGTCACACCTGTACCGGACCGGGACCGGCAACGGGATCGCAACCCTCGGTGTTGCTCCCACACCTCGCTCAGCCAGTGTGTGAAGATTATTTTTTATATTCATTTTATTTTTTAATTTTTGGCCACAAAACAAGTCTTAATATATTTAAAAAGACTAAGATCATAGGAAATATGTCCTCTGACCACTATAACAGTAGGAAATTTAGAAAATTCACAAATGTGTAGAAACTAAACAATACTGTCCTAAGTTAACAATGGGTAAAAAGAAAAAAATCACAGGGAAATTAGAGAGTACTTTAAGATTAAAAGTCAAAGTGCACCATATCAAAATTTATAGTATACAGAGCTCATGCAGTGCTTAGAGGAAACTTTATACTGTAAACACCTATATTAGAAGTAAGAAAAATCTCAAATTAGTAATGTAAACTTCTACCTTAAGAAAATAGAAAAAGAAGAGCAAACTAGACCAAAAGCGAATATAAGAAGGAAATAACAAAGATTACAACAGAAATATATGAAACAGGGAATTTTAAAAAAAATAGAGAAAATCAACAAAACCAAAAATTTGTAAACCTTTATCTAGACTGACCAAGAAAAAAGAGAAGACTGAAATTACTGAAATCAGAAATAAAGCAGGGGCATTGTTACATTGTCATTATGGTTTTTTGTGGTGGTAAGATTTCATTTCTTTCTCTTTCTCATTTGCATTTTTGTTCTACTAGTGGGTTTTGTTCTTTCCCGTGTATTCATGGTAGTGATTATCATTTTTTGGATTCCAGATGCAGGACTTCCTTGAAGATTTCTTGTAGGGCTGGTCGTGTGATAGTGAACTCCCGCAGTTTTTGTTTTTCTGTAAAATACACTATTTCTCTCTCATTTCTGAAGGATAACATTGTTGGGTATAGTATTCTTGGTTGGCAGTTTTTTTCTTTTAGTATTTTCTTTTAGTTTTTTTCTTTTAGTATTTTTTCTTTTAGAACTCCCGCAGTTTTTGTTTTTCTGTAAAATACACTATTTCTCTCTCATTTCTGAAGGATAACATTGTTGGATATAGTATTCTTGGTTGGCAGTTTTTTTCTTTTAGTATTTTGTGTATATCATCCCATTTTCTTCTGGCCTGTAGAATTTCTGTTGAGAAGTCTCGTTAGTCTGATTGGGGCTCCCTTATAGGTGACTTGATGCTTTTCTCTCGCTTTTTTTTTAAGATTCTCTCCTTGCCTTTGAGCTTTGCTGGTTTGACTGTAATATGTCTTGGAGAGGATCTTTTTGGGTTGAATTTGTTTGGGGATCTTTGAGCCTCCTGGATTTGAAGGTCCATATCTTTCCTTATACCTGGGAAGTTTTCTGTTATTATTTCATTAAATAGGTTTTCCAGGCCTTTTCTTTTCTCCTCCCCTTCTGGAACACCCATTATTCAAATGTTTGTGTGCTTGTTTGTCTGCTAGCTCCTTAGATTTTCTTCATTTTTAAAAATTCTTTTTTCCTTTTTTTGGTCTGGCTGGGTTATTTCAAAAAGGCTATTTTCAAGATCAGAAATTCTTCTGCTTGTTCAAATCTGCTGCTTAAGCTATTGGTTGTGTTTTTTATTTTGTTGAGTGAATCTTTCAGTTCCATGAGTTCTGCTATATTCTTTTTTAAGGTATTAATCTTTTTGTAAATTTCCTCCTCACATCCTGGATATTTTTTCTCATTTCATTATGTTGCTTGAGTCTTCTGGTATCTCAGTGAGTGTCCTTAAGATTGTTGCTCAGAATTCCTTTTCAGTCATTTCAAGGGTTTCCTGCTCTATAGGGTCTGGTATTTAAGAATTTCTGTATCTTTTGGTGGTGTCCTATTTTCTTGGGTTTTCATATTTCTAGTATCTCTGCTTTGATGTGTAGTCATCTGGTAGAGCAGTTGCTTCTTCTATTACTCTGGAGTGGGCTTTGAGGAAACATCTTTTTTTGGTCTCTGCTGGTGACTCTCCTTGTGTCAATGCAGTTGATTGTCTGGTGGGCCACCTGCATTGTGGCTGTGGCTACTGTTGTGGTGTTGAGACATTTTTGCGGCAGCTGTGGCTGTGGTGGGCCACCCACGTGAAAGTGATGTTTTCAGCATGTTCTCTTGCCTGCTTGTGGGTGGAGGGGGCTGCTCTTGGCTCCTGCCTAGGACGCTGGGCATGCTCTCTTGCCTCTGGTTGTGAAGATTAAATATGATAAAGTTACTACAGTGGGTGGTACATAGTGACTACTTACATAATATTTCCATGGGCTGAAGCTTTTTTGAGGAGGTAGGTATTTGTCCTGAAAATAGCGTTAAGAATTTGATGTGGAAAACGTTTGAGATGTCCTCTGTGTGGCTGGATTCTCTATAATGCCCACGGTGTTTTGTTTTGTTTTTTCACTTATGTATTCTTTCTCCATGTTTTCTCTCACCAAGATACCCACAGTCTTTTTTCTCTTCAAAGTCACTTCCCGGGGAGAAAGTCCAGTGTAAACTGTTACAACTTGCCTTTGGCCCCTCCCTGAGTCCACTTCATTCCCATAGGCTGGGATAATTAATCTACATTGTTCAACCCAAGTTTTATTTTTCATGTAGAATGCCTTCCTAACCTCAGGATAGAGCAGCAGTAGAAGCAGTTTAGGTATAACTCCTGTAAGAAAGTGACTCCTGGGGCAAGGTATATAGGAAGGGCTATTGGCCTTTGTTCTAAAGCCCAGACCGGAGCCTGAGAGAGCAGGTCCTTGGGAAGATAGGCAACTGGGAGGGTGGAACGTCATCCCTGTGTTTGACCTCTGATGGTACTAGAAAGGAAATAGATCCTGTTTTCAAACCCATGGAGTTGGGGGATGAGAGAAAGGGGAAGAGGAAGTTGCTTGCAAGGTACCTGAGACATATTGTTGGGTTATCTCATGGAAGGAGTACCAGTCTGGGAGTCAGGAGACCTGAGTTCTAGTCCTGGCTTTCCAAATGAATCTGTTCTTTATTTAAATGACTTGTCCATTCTGAGCCTTAAGGGGAGATCTAAAACATTTATACCTGTCTAAAAAAGTCTAGGAGAGAGATCCATATGCTCTAAGAATTCAGAGGAGTTCAGAAGAAAAACCTTCTGTTTGATTTGTTTAGTTCGTATTAGAGTTTCTCAACCTCAGGACTATTGATATTATGGACTGTATAATTCTTTGCTGGGGGGTGTGGGGTTGTCCTATGCATTGTAGAGTGTTTAGCAGTATTCCTGTCCTCTACTCATTATATGCCAATAGCAGCTGCTCCTGCCCCCAGTCATGATGATCAAAAATGTCTCTAGACATTACCAAATGCCCCCTGGTGGGGAAATCAACCCTGGTTGAGAACCAGTGGTCTATATACATGTAAACTGTGGGGAAAGCTAAAAGAGTTTTATAACTAATAATAATGTAATCTCATACTTACATAGCACTTGTTGTGTGCCAGACACTGTTCTAAACCTTCACATATAATAAATAATTTAATCCACATAATAATCCTATGAGTTATTATCACCATTTTACAGATGAGGAAATTGAGGGAAAGAAAGGTTAAGTGAACATAACAGCTAATGTTTTTATAAGTATGTGTCAGGGACTGTGCTAAGTACCTTACTTATATGTTATCTCATTTAATCTCTTACAATCACTCTGCGAGGTGTGTTCTCACATTATCATGATTTTACAGACAGGGAATCTGTTCTGTACCTAACCCACTACTGAGCATTGGGGGTAAGCTGGAGTAAATGATTTATCTCTTTCTCTTAATGATTTAGCATTGTCTCCCCTTGATACAGTGCTTTACTTTCAAGAGTGACTTTTTTCTATTTTATCCTTAGAACAATACTCTGAAATAGGTAGTATTATCCCCATTTTGTAGAAGAAACTGAGACTCAGAGAGATTGTAAGATTGCACAGTAACTGATGGAGCTGGCTGCAATTTGTTGTGCATTTTATGTTTATTTGTGGTTGACCATGATGCTTCCAGCCATACAAAGCAGCAGGCAGGCAGGTGACATAATGTTTGGAAAAGAAATACTGAGCCCCTGTTTGTGATGGAGGGAGAGCTAAGAGAAGCTTCTCATTTGTAATTTGGGGTTTGTTGGTGCGGTTTTCTTCTGCATATTTGCTCTCTTGCGCACATCTTAGTTTCTGATTGACACTGGCTGTGTATCACAAATTATAGTTACAGTAACTCCCTGCTTATTTGCAGGGGATACATTCCAGGACCTCCCATGGATGTCTGAAACCATATGTAGTACTGAATACTATATATACTGTTTTTTCCTATGTGATAAAGTTTGATTTATAAATTAGGGACAGTAAAACATTAACAACAATAATAATAGAACAGCTATATCAATATACTGTAAACAGTTATCTGAATTTGATTTCTATGTGATAAAGTTTGATTTATAAATTAGGGACAGTAAAACATTAACAACAATAATAATAGAACAGCTATATCAATATACTGTAAACAGTTATCTGAATTTGATTTCTATGTGATAAAGTTTGATTTATAAATTAGGGACAGTAAAACATTAACAACAATAATAATAGAACAGCTATATCAATATACTGTAAACAGTTATCTGAATTTGATTTCTATGTGATAAAGTTTGATTTATAAATTAGGGACAGTAAAACATTAACAACAATAATAATAGAACAGCTATATCAATATACTGTAAACAGTTATCTGAATGTGATTTCTCTCACTATAAAAATATCTTATTGTACTATTTCACCCTTATGATGATGTGAGATGATAAAATGCCTATGTGATGAGATGAAGTGAGGTGAATGATGTAGGCCTTGTGATGTATGGTTAGGCTACCGTTGGCCTTCTGATGATACATCAGAAGGAGGATCATCTGCTTCAGGTGATCCTGGATCACTAAGCCATGATGATGTCAATGGTCAGATGTCAGAAGCAGACAATGTCAATGATTAATGGGCAGGGAGTGTATATACAGTGTGGATATGCTGGCCAAAGGGATGATACACGTTCCAGGCGGGATGGAGCTGGACAGCACAAGAATTTTATCAAGCTACTCAGAATGGCGCACAACTTAAAACTTATAAAATGTTTATTTATGGAATTTTCCTTTTAATATTTTCAGACTGAGGTTGACTATGGGTAACTGAAACCATGGAAAGTGAAACCACAGATAAGGGGGCACTGCTGTATAACTAGCTTGTTATTTCTTTACTATCTGACTTCTGCAGTCTTCTATTCTGTAAGCTTCATAAGTATAGAGACTCTGTTTTGTTCCCTACAATATCCCAGCATGGTGTCTGGCATTCAGTAGTCACTCCATGAAAATTCTGAATCAGTAGGCACCTGGGAAAGGAACTGAGAGACAAAAGAGTTTGATTTACTCAAGATTATACAGCAATTTAGTAGCAGTTCTGGAACTAGTTCTGATTTTTCTTTTCCTCAGGCCCAAAATTCTTTGTACATTGTGCTGCTTGCTATATATTTGTCATGATTGGGGCTATATGATCTTGTCATGTGGCTTTAGGCAAGTCCCTTAGTTTTCCCTTCTGTAAACAGAAGTATTAAACAGCTGTTTTTTCCTCCTTTCCATCTTTGGTTGCCCACCAGTGATGCCCTGGTGGGGTCTTCAACCACGGAATAAGTATCTACTGAGAACTAGGGAAGCCTCACTCTCTCTGCCAACCCAGAACTGGGAATCATGTTCTCTCTCCTGAACGACTACTTCCTATTTCAGTGGTGATGTGGTAGTCATGGTATACTGATTGAAACAGAAAGTAGGGCTTGGATTATAGGGGGAAAAGGTGATTGAGGTATCTACTTATCTACTCTTACCCTTTATTCAGGACTGGACTCTCAATGCATGTATACATATACTCTAGAGCTTTCTTATTCTTCATTGTAAATGTTGGGATTCGCTCATTTTTCCATTTAGCTTGTGGGAAAAAGCAACAAAGCTGCTTAAATTAGGTGAGGAAAATATCCCCTCCTAGTTTCAATTATTTTGATTAGTAATACTAGTGATGAGGGATGTCTATCAAGAAAAAATGTCTAATCAGATGCACACATAAACATCTAGACAACATATGAGAACATCTAGATGACTAGAGATACCATCTTCAGGACAGGACTGCCTCTAGTGGGGGCGTCTGCACCTGCCGTGCTGTTTTACTCCCTAAAAAAGTCTGATGTTTAAAATGTTACAAGTGTGATAAAACTAAGTGGTTGGTACATGGGATGTGTTATATTCTCTAAACTTGTATGTGTGTCTGAAAAAAATGTTAATAGAAACAATTATTTGAAGAGCAAGGAAAATAAAAAAAAACTAATTAAGAGAAAATGTGTCTCTGAAAATCAATTGTATGCAAGGCACTTTCCTGTCTGTTTTCTTAACTAATCTTTCAGCTACCTTGCAAAAGTAGGGATTGCTCTTATTATCCTAATTTTACAAATAAAGAAATTTAAGATTTATTGTGAAGTCATGATCATGTAAGGTAGTGAGTGGTAGAATCAGGATTTGAACTTAGGTCTGACTCTTAAGTCCAATTGGTGCTCTTCCTACTCTACCATCGTTGTGTATATGGGGGTTGTGTTTAACAGCTTTATTAAGATATACACATGCCATAAAATTTACCTACTTAAAGTGTATACAATTCAGTGTTTTTCAGTGTATTCACAGAGTTGTTCAGCCAGCAACACAATATAATTTTAGAATATTTTGTCCTCCTAAAAGAAACCCTAGACCCATTAGCAGTCACTCACCATTCTCCCTCATCCCTGTCTCCCTAGCCCCAGGCAACTACTAGTCTACTTTTTGTTTCTGTAGATTTGATTAGCCTATTTTGGACATTTTCTGGATGGAATCATATATTATCTTCTGTGTCTCATTTCGTTCTGTTAGCATATTGTTTTCAGTGCTCATCCATGTTGTAACACGTATCATTTCTCCTTGTTGCTGAATAATACTTGGCAATATTTTTTGCTGAATAATATTCTGTTGTATGGAATTCTGTTTTTGTCTATGAAATTGTATTTATTGCCAAATAACATTCTGTTGTATGGATATAGACCATATTTTATTTATCCATTCATCAGTTGATGGATATTTGGGTTGTTTCCACTTTTTGGCTATTATGAATAATGTTACTGTGAACATTTATGTACAATTTTTGTGTGGATACATATTTTCATTTACTTTGGGTATATACCTAAAAGAATTGCTGGATCCTATGCTAATTCTATGTTTCACTTTTTGAGGAACTGCTAGACTGTTTTCCAAAGGGACTGTACCATTCTACATTCCCCCAATAGGGTATGAGAGTTCCAGTTTCTCCACATCATCATCAATATTTGTTATTATACGGGTTTTAAATAAATTAAAAAAACATTTTTTATTATACCCATCTGTTAGATATGAAATGGTTTCTATCTCACTGGGTTTTTTTTTGTTCCATCCCCCCCTTTTTTTTTTTGTAATTTTTATTTTGTCAATATACAATGTAGTTGATTATTATGGCCCATCACCGAAACCTCCCTCCCTCCTCCCTCTCCCCCCTCCCACCCAAGAATGTCCTTTCCGTTTGCTTGTTGTAACAACTTCAAAAGATTGTAGTTCCCTCCTCCCTCTCTCCCCTCCCCCCCAAGAATGTCCTTTCCGTTTGCTTGTTGTAACAACTTCAAAAGATTGTAGTTGTTATATCTTCTTCTTCCCCCAGCTTCTGTTTCAATCTTTTGGAATAGTTTGTAAAGAATCGGTGTCATTTCCTCTTTGAATGTTTGGTAAAATTCTGCTGTGAATCCATCTGGTCCCGGGCTTTTCTTTTTTGGGAGCTTTCTGATAACATCTTCAATCTCCTTTAATGTTATCGGTCTGTTCAGGTTTTCTATATCTTCTTGGTTTAATTTTGGAAGCTTGTGTGAGTCCAGGAATTTATCCATTTCCTCCAGGTTTTCGAACTTGTTGGCGTATAGCTGTTTATAGTAGTCTCGGATGATTCCTTGTATTTCATTTGGGTCAGTTGTAATATCACCTTTTTCGTTTCTAATTTTTGTTATTTGAATCTTCTCTCTTCTTTTTTTTGTTAGCCATGCAAGTGGTTTGTCGATTTTGTTTATCTTTTCAAAAAACCAACTTTTTGATTTGTTGATCTTTTGTATTGTTTTTTGGTTTTCAATTTCATTAAGTTCTGCTCTGATCTTGATGATTTCTTTCCTTCTGCTAACTTTAGGTTTGGATTGTTCTTGTTTTTCTAGTTCTTTAAGGTGCATTATTAGATTGTTCACTTGCCAGCCTTCCATTTTTCTGAGGTAGGCGTTTAATGCAATAAATTTCCCCCTTAGTACTGCCTTTGCTGTATCCCACAAGTTTTGGTATGATGTATCATTATTTTCATTAGTTTCAATAAATTTTTTTATTTCCTGTTTGATTTCTTCTTGGACCCATGTATCGTTAAGTAGAATGCTGTTTAATTTCCATGTGTTTGTATACTTTCCAGTGTTTTGTTTATTATTGATTTCTAGTTTTAATCCATTGTGGTCTGAGAAAATACATGGGATAATTCCAATTTTTTTGAATTTGTTGAGACTTGATTTGTGTCCTAATATGTGGTCTATCCTGGAGAATGATCCATGTGCTGATGAGAAGAATGAATATTCTGAGGTTGTTGGATGGAATGTTCTGTAGATATCTGCCATGTCCAATTGGTCTAAAGTTTTGTTAAGTTCTTGTGTTTCTCTGCTAATTCTTTGCCTGGTTGATCTATCCAAAATTGACAGTGGGGTGTTCAGGTCGCCTGCTATTATAGTATTAGTGTCTATTTCCTTTTTTAGTTCTAATAGAGTTTGTTTTATAAATCTGGGTGCTCCAACATTGGGTTCATACATATTTATGATTGTTATGTCTTCTTGATGTATCAGTCCTTTTATCATTATGTAGTGACCCTCATTGTCTCTTTTTTTGGTTTTTAGTTTAAAGTCTATTTTGTCTGATATGAGTATAGCTACTCCAGCTTGTTTTTCTTTTCTGTTTGCTTGGAAAATCTTTTTCCATCCTTTCACTCTTAATCTATGTGAGTCTTTATGGGTGAGGTGGGTCTCTTGTAGGCAGCATATAGTTGGGTCGATCTTTCTTATCCAGTCAGCCAATCTGTGTCTTTTGATTGGTGAATTTAAACCCTTGACATTAAGGGTTGTTATTGAGAGGTGTTGCTTTATTCCTAGCATTTAATTATTTTTTTGGTTTTCTTGAGTGATATTTGTTCCTTGCTTTCTGTTTTGCTGTTTGTTTTCTGTGTTTGTTGGTTCCTGAGGTTGCCTCTAGTGATTATGATCGTTTGTTTTCTTTTCATGATAGTCATTTTTATTATACTAGCGGGTTTTGATTTTACTTGGATTGTTATGGCAGTGGTAGTTATCTTTCAGGATTCAATCCCAGTACTCCCTTGAGAATTTCTTGTAAGGCCGGTCGTGTGGTGATGAACTCCCGCAGTTTTTGTTTGCCTGAGAAATATACTATTCGACCTTCATTTCGGAAGGACAGCCTTGCAGGGTAGAGTATTCTTGGCTGGCAATCTTTGTCTTTTAGTATTTTGAATATATCATCCCATTCCTTTCTAGCTTTTAGGGTTTGTGCTGAGAAGTCTGATGTTAACCTGATTGGAGCTCCCTTATAGGTGATTTGACGCTTCTCTCTTGCAGCTTTTAAGATTCTCTCTTGGTCTTTGAGTTTTGCCATTTTGACTATAACATGTCTTTGCAAAGCCCTTTTTGCGTTGAATATATTTCATCTTCAAGTACAGAGGTTCTCTCTTCAACTTCCGTTAGCCTGCTGGTTAAACTCTCCATTGTGATTTTTATTTCACTGAATAACTTCTTCAGTTCTGTAAGTTCTGCTACATTTTTTTTTAGGACATTGATTTCCTTGTACACTTCCTCTCTCAGGTTTTGTATATTTTTCTTTATTTCTTCATGCTGTCTAGCTGAGTTTTCTTGTATCTCATTCAGTTTCTTTAGGATTATCACTCGAAATTCCTTGTCATTCATTTCAAGGGCTTCTTGTTCTATAGGATCTAGAGTTTGAGATTTATTAACTTTTGGTGGTGTACTTTCTTGGTTTTTTGCATTTCTGGTATCTTTTTTGGGATGTTTATTCATTTTAGCAGGGAGTTACACTCGGGTTTTGGGCCTCTCCGGGATGCCACCTCTCTGGTCAGCTTGGCCTCTACTAGGCTTCTGGATCCCGCCCTGCCGGCCCCACGGGGTATGTGTGTTCTGCCGAGTTTCCACCTTGTTATCCGGGCGTTTCCCCACTCTGTGAGCACTAGGTGGGGCTATTGAACCTTGCAGGGGGGGCCCGCAGGGTGTTTATTTTTTTTGCCGAGTCTCCGTCTCCTTTGCCGGACACCTCCCCACTCTGTGCGCTCAGTACAGGGCTGGGGCATGTCTTCCGCAGTCCTCGTCTATCAGCCGGGACTTCAAGTCTGTGCTCTGCCCCGCCCTGCCAGGAAGACTTCCAGGTTTCTGGTAGGGATGCTGTGAGTGCTTTTGTGGCCCTGGATAAGGCCTCCTCTGGGCCTCTCACTTTCCGCCCGGTACTGCGGCTATCCGTGTAGTTGAGTTATCTCCGACACCAGGGTGTGAGCTCCTTCGGGGAGGATCCCACAGCACACAGTTCCTCTTTGTATCCCCCGAGCATGGGCCGACCTGGGCACCCGCTGGCAGTCAGCTCTCCGATAGGTTCAAGCGAGCTCGAGAGCACTCCGGCCTCACCTCTCCCAACCAGAAATCAGTTTGGGGTTCTTCCGAACTGATGGCCACAGAGATGGTATCTGCCTCCCGGAAACAGGCAGTTTACCTGGGGCTGAAGCCCAGCGTGTGGTGGAGTGACAATCTGGGTGGGCTCTCCTCCCTGCCCTCCCAACGCTGGCCGGGGGCTCCCCCCGCCACCAGCCCCACCAGAGAACCGCGGGGGGAGTGGGATTGTAGGTCGGTCCGCAGGCCCTGAGGGGCCCCACACCGAGGCACGCAAGTAGCTCGGCTCAGTGAGGAGCCGCGCCAAGCAAAGAGGGCAGGCCTGGCAGATCCGAGCCGGCCGGCTCCGCCCCCACCCGAGAAAATGGAGGCAGCACTAGTGCCGGAGCCTAGCCTGGTGTGGTAGGTGGGAGCCGGGCGGGCATCTGCCCCGCAAGCGGGGCTGGGCTGGGGGTCACTCACTGAGCTCACAGAGCTGGGCTGGTCCAGCGCCTTACTCTCCGTTTCTGCGTCTTTCTTGGCCTTTGTTGCCTCGGGCTGCTCACTCAGTCCTGCAGCGCAGCTTGGGTGCTCTCAGGAATCTTCTTTTGTGTCGGCCCTAAAACCTCGAATCTGTAGTTGCTTTTTTGTCGTTGTGGATTAGTTGATCAATGATTTATTCATTTTTTGTTGCTCTTGGAAATGCAAATAGTACTCTGGCAGCACAGCGCACACTTCTCAGGCTCGCGCTGTCTTCTGGTACGCCCGCTCCAGACCCGTCGCCATCTTAAACTGTCCTCACTGTGGTTTTGATTTGAATTTCCTTTATGACTAATGATGCTGAGTATCTTTTCATGTGCTAATTGTTCATTTGTATCTCTTCCTTGGACAAATGTCTATTTAGATCCTGTGTCAATTTTTAAATTGGGTTGTCTTTTTGCTGTTATTATAAGACTTTATATATTCTGGATATAAGACCCTAATGAAATATGTTTTGCAAATGTTTTCTCCTGTGGATTGTCTTTTCACTTTCTTGATGCTATCATTTCCAGTGCAAAAGTTTTAATTTTGATGTAGTCCAGTTTATCTAGTTCTTTTTTTTTTGTTTGTGTTTTTGGTATTGTATCTAAGAAACCATTGCCTAGTCCAAGGTGATGAATACTTACACCTGTGTTTTCTTCTGAGAATTTTATACTTTTACGTCTTATATTTAGAGCTGTGATTCATTTTGAGTTAGTTTTTGAGTATGGTATGAGGTAGAGGTCTGAATTCATTCTTTTGCATGTGGATATCCAATTATTATAACACCATTTGTTGAAAAGACTTTTCTTTCCCTATTGAATTGTCTTGGCACTCTTGTTGAAAGGAAATTGGCCATAAATATAAGAGTTAATTTCTGGACTCTCAGTACTGTTTCATTGATGTATATCTCCATCCTTATGCCAGTACCACACTGTCTTGATTACTGTAGCTTTGTGGTTAAGTTTTGAAATTTGGAAGTGTGAGTCTTCTTTGTTCTTCTTTTTCAAGGTTGTACAAATCTTGCACTCCTTTTCTTCCTTTTGATGCTATTATAAGTGAAATTTTTTTTTCAGTTTTTGGATTATTCATTGCTGTGTATAGAAATACAATTAATTTTTGTATATTCAACTTGTATTCTGCAACCTTGCTGAACTCGTTTATTAATTCTAGTAGACTTTTTATGTGTGTATGTGGATTCCTTAGGATTTTCTATGTACAAGATTATGTCATCTGTGATTATAAACAGTTTTACTTCTTCCTTTCCAACCTGGGTTTTATTATTTCTTTTTCGTGTTCTGGCTAGAATGTCCAGTACAATGTTAAATAGAAGTGGTAAGAGCAGACATCCTTGTCTTGTTCCTCATTTTAGGGAGAAAGCATTCTCCCTGTTTACCAGTTAGGTGTGATACTAGCTGTGGGTTTTTTGTAGATACACTTTATCAGGTTAAGGAAGTTCCTTTCTATTCCTGGCTTCTTGAATGTTTTTATCATAAAAAGGTGTTAGATTTCATCAAATACTTTTTGTGTCAATAGAGATGATCATATGGCTTTTAACCTTTATTGTATTAATATGGTGTATTGATGAATTGATTTTTTGGATGTTGAAGCAGTCTTTCATATCTGGAATCATATTGTGTCCTGTTACAGGTTCTTATTGGGCATCAACTGTTTACCAAGCTTGTATGAGTACACAGATGAGTAAGCTAGGGCCATTCACTGTTATTGAGGAGACAGAAAAACACATAAGCTTAGACATTAGAGCACAAGAATGTGATAGAGACAGTTTCCTGTGTTCATGTATGATAAACATTTTACAATGAACTCTAGAATGAACTTATTTTCAGGCCATTCAGCAATTATAAAGTCAGCATATTGTAATTCTTTGTGACATAAGTTATGTTCTTTTCCTTCTCCAGGTATCAGTTTTACCATCTGTATTATAGGTGGGAAAGTTGGTGGTATTTAAGAGCTCTTCTAATTACAACATATTGTGAATTTGGCATTTGTGGGGCTTCTTTCACTTACGTACTTCTGAAGAGTGCCATCTTTATAGTTCTGAGTGGCTAGATAGATGACTCTTCCTGTTCTAGTTCAGAGTGGGGGAAAGATGCTTTACTTCTTTCTTGGTTGGACTTAATTGCACTGTGATTTCAGAGAGATTATTGCTTTCCATGTCATTCCACATTCTGGTGAAAGGGGATAACCCTTGAGAAAGGCCATCTCCCTCAACATAACATAAGCCCTATGAGGGTGAAAAACCACCAGAGAGGGTGTTGGGAGGCCTCAGTGAGTTTAACTCACTGTTAAACATTGGGTAGGTCAGTTTATTCTGTTCATGCTTTGGTTGCCTCATCTATCAAATTGAAAAGATAATAACATAATCTCTCAGGGTTGATACAAGGTATAAATGATATCCTAGATGCATGCAAAACTGTATACACATGAATTATTTACAAAAGGTAGAATTGCAAATAATGCAAATAATGTAAAGCAAATAATGCAAATAGAAATAATAGTGCAAGTTATTATTGTAAATGTTGTAAAATAATGTAAATAATGTAGCAAGTAGTAGCAAAATATTGCAAATAATGTAGCAAAAGTACAGCTAAATAATAAGTACATTTTAGGGCCCTACTGTGTTTTTGGCTCTTTTGCTAGGTGCTTTAAACATTATTTTGCCAACACTTCACAACAGTGTTTTATCCCCATTTGATATATAAGGAAATTCTAGTTCAGAGAGATTAAATAGCATAAGGGGCAGAGTCAGGAATCAAAACTGAATCTAAAACAGAGTCCTTATTCTTTATAATATATTTTGCTGCCTTTTGGTAAACAGAGATTTTCCTCTATCTACTGCCCCTTGTATTGAAAAGTCCTTGAGAGTGTGGGTCACATTGGTCCATTTTAAGAAAGGATAAAATTTGCTTTTGTTGACAGTCACAGCTTGTCCCCACCGTCTAAACATTACTGAACTTCAGAGGAGACACTAGGTCTGAGACTAATTTAGTCACTGGTTATTCGGACACTTATAGGACTCGGCCAAAATGGGATCAAATACTCAGAATAACAGGGTCATTACCTCAGTGTTGAAAGAACATTTGAGGTCATTAAACTTAGTATCCATCAAATGGGGGCGTGTGTTGATATGTTCTTCTTCACCAAAAAGACTGGTGTCTTCTAAACCCAAGCCTGACTCAGTTGAAGGCTTGTTGTCCTTTCTTCCTTCCTCTGTAGCCCCCTATATTTAATCACTACCAGACACATAAGCTTCTAACTCTTAGAAGAGTGTTTTCCTTGGCATCATATACGCTCTCTACATCAGAAAGGAAATATGGGTTCTGGTTAAGATGGCGGAAGAGGCGGTCCCCAGTGTCACTCTCCCACAAATCAACCAATTTACAACTATATAAAAAAGCAACAACAGCCAAGCTGGGGCCACTAGAGCTCAGGGGAAGAGGAGGAGAGATCTATGGAGTGCGTGAAGGCAGGAGAAGCCACAATGAGAGAAAGAAAAAACTGCTCTGACCATTTTGTGCTGCAGCCGCTTTAAGGCTGGAGCTGCTGAGCGCATGGAGCAGGAGCCAGCAGAAGCCGCAGCTGTGCCCTTTGGATGGAGTTACTTGGAGGAGGCAGGGGAGAAGAGGGCCTTTGTGGCCCCCAAGACAGCAAGACCACTAATAGGGTTCCTGTGGACCCACGTAGGAGAGAGGATCCAGAACAGCTGAAAAAAATGGAGCCACTCAGTGGCTGTGAGTCATCGCAAGGGATCAGCGTATAGCCCGTCCCATGGGAAGTGTTTGCAGCATGGGCAGTGGGGGAGACGAGCCCACAGGGGGAATGCTGGGGCACAGCAAGGACAGCTGATCTGCACCCCAATCAGTGTAGGACCACTCAGAGGAGACTGGTCAGGAATACAGAATTGCATGGGGTATAGTTTGATAAAAAGACTCAGGCCCAGGTCAGAGTTACTACACAACTCAGGCACACTGAGTCTCTGGAGAGCTGGAAGAACCTGTAAAGTCAACCATATAACAACATGTGCTGCACAAAAAGCCCTCCATAGGGAAGCAGCAGCAAAGCAGCAATTTAGTTAAACCACAGAGCTCAAGTACTGGTCCCAACAGGAAGTTCCCCCATTTTAGAAGTAAGCAAAGGACAAAAAATAAGTTCTGGCTCAGACACATCACGAGCACCTCAGGTCCGCCCAGGGACATGAGGTCTGGAGCCGGGGACTACATCCCCATCCCACAACCAGGCACACTGTCAGTGCCTTGGGACCTACCCAGGGACCCAAGTCATGGAGTGGGGACAGGACCCACCCCCAACCAGGCACACTGTCCACACCAAGGAGCATGCCAAAAACATCACCTCCATGAGGGTGGCCCATCACAGCCACCAAAATAACCATGGCTGCCATGCAAGCAGCTAGATGCCACAACCACCACACAGATGGCCTGCTAGCCACTGGACTGCATTGACACAAGGACAGTCACCAGCAGAGATAAAGAAAAGAAGAAGATGTCTTTCTCCACAAAGCCCATTTCAGAGTGACAGAAGAAGCATTTGCTCTATGATATATATTGGGGGACCTGATTGCACCTCTCAGCATTGGACAGATCATCTAGGCAATAAATCAACAGAGTAACCATTATTCTTTCAGAAGGAAAGAAGAAATCTAGGGTAGTTACAGGGGGGATGGAGAGGGGGATGGGGTGAGACTGGACAAGGGGCATAAAGAATAATTATGATTTGTAACAATATATATGCCAGTAATATTGATTTGATCAACGTATCTCAACGTTGAACCCCCCAAGTATGTATAATCAACGTTGAATCAGTAAAAATTAAAATAATAAATAAACTTTACCTAAACTACAAAAAAAATAAAAATAAAAAATAAAGGAAATATGAGACTCAGAATCTAGTATTACATTTAAGGCTCACCCTGGAAAAATGTCTTCCTTCTTGATTTCCACTGCCACTGCTGTATTCAAGATCCTTATCTATGTTCTTTTTCATTGAAATAAAAACATTTTAAAACAATTACAAATTTAATTTTTCTAGATCATTTGAGAATGAATTGCTGACATGATACTCTATCAGCCCCAAAGTATTTCCTATACATAATAAGAAAATTCTTGTGTAAGCACAATGCAACCACCAAAATCAGGAAATTAACACTGACACGTTACTACCGTTAATCCTCAGACACACTCAAGTTTTGCCAATCGTCCCATTTGTCTTTTATAGCAAAATAGTATAGTTCAGAATCACATGTTTCATTTAGATGCCATATCTTTTTGGTCTCCTTGGTCTTTTCGTGACTTTGATAACCTTGACACATTTGAAGATTACAGGCCAATTATTTTGTAGAATATCTGATGTTTCAGGTATTTTGTAGAATGTCATCACTGGTTTCAGGTTATGCCTCTATAGCAAGAAATATGCAGAATTGATGGTGTGGTCTTCTTATTGCATCTTTTCAGATGATGGTTTCAATTTGTTCCAGTACTGTTGAAGTTCACTTTGGTAACTTGGTTTCTGTCAGGCTTCTCCACTGTGAAGTTACTATTTTCTTCTTTATAATTAATAAATACAGTTGGCCTTCTATATCCATGGGTTCCACATCTGTGGATTCAACCAATTGCAGATTGAAAATATTCTGGAAAAAGAATTGTTTCTGTATGGAACACGTACAGACTTTTTTTCATGTCATTATTACCTAAACAATAAAGTATAACAACTATTTACGTGGCATCTATATTGTATTAGGTATTATAAGTAATCTAGAGGTTATTTAAAATATGTGGGAGGATGTGCGTAGGTTATATGCAAATACGTCATTTTATGTCTGAGACCTGCGTATCTGCAGATTTTGGTATCCATGGGAGGTCCTGGAACCATACCCCCATGGGTACTGAGGGACAACTGTATTTGGTTGGGCACTACCATGAAAATATGTAAATATCCCTTTCCTTGCCAAATTTTCAGTATATTTAGTTATTTATGTCTGTATGGACTCATTTTATTCAATGGGTAATAATCTGTCGTTAGCATTATTTGTTTTAATATTCAAGTTCTCTCTGATTTGGTCAGTAGGAGCCCCATTCAAGTTGGCTTCTGTCTACTTTTGACATGTCCCTGTCATTCTTTGACCATTTCCTTGCTTTCTGGCCCAATAAGATGTTCTAGGCTCATGTAGTATTTTCTCTGTCACAGAATTAAGTCATTTCCCCAAAGAGCCCTGGTTTCTTTTAATGTTAAGTGGTATTTTGAATCCAAAATCTGGCTTCTAGATATGCTCATTGCTATTGGGCCATTGCTGCTCCCAGGCACTCTCAGTAGACATAATGAAGAAATGAGGTTTCACAAACACAATAATATGTTGAACTTTCAGAAGGAGAGAACAGAACTGTGGTGACTAAAGGTGGAAAAGAGGGAGGGAAAGGGAGAAATTGGTTAGAGGACACAAGGAATGATTACCTTTTATAATGATGAGTATGCTAATTATCCTGATTTGATCATAATACATTGTACACAGGTATAGATATTCAATTCTGTACCCAACAAATATGTATAATCAATTTGTTTCAATAAAAAAAAATAGAAATGAGGTTCCAACACCCTCATTACAGGCTCTCTCTGCTGTGTGGATGACCTCCTTATCCTGCTTGGGCTTCAGCACCGTATATTAGGCTGCTCTTCCATGGGAACTCCTTCTTCACTATGCTTGGCTTCTGACACACTACACCAGGCCACCCCATTCCCCCCATATGGACGTCCTCCTTGCTATATTGACTGTGATATCTCACACTAGTCTTCCTGTCTGCCCCATGCGTGGATGCCCTTCTCACTCTGCTTGGCTCTAATTCTCTTCACCAGGCTACCTGTGGCACCTCCCCTTGCCCTGCCTCCTTGTGGACTCACTCTGCTTAGGCTCTGACTACAATGCTGGGCTGCCCTCATCATCTCTCAACTAGATTATTATAACACAGTAGCTTGCTAACTGATCTTTCTGCTTCTAATCTTCTCTTACCTTTCACACTTCTGTTAGACTGATCTTTCTAAAAATATAAGTCAGATCATCCCACTGCTTTGCTCAAAAACTTTATAATTTTTAACTTTTGCTTGTGGAATAAATTCCAAGTTCCTCAGGCTGGCATGCAAGGCCCTCTAGGGTCTGACCAAATGTACCTTTCCTGCTTTATTTTGTATTAATTCTTCTGTGTACCCTGCACTGCAACCATGGTCACTGGCTATTTCTTAGATATACCCCAGTGCATTTACTCCTCTAGCTTTCTGCCCTTGCCCCCTCCTCTGTCTGGCTTAGCCAACTCCTTTCTTCCCTATCTGACAAAATCTCTCAAAGTCCTAGTTCAGATGTCTGGTATAGACGTCAGACCCTGAGTACAGTGGGGAGGGTTATCCATAAGGGGAAAAAGTTGGCTGGTGAAGCCTCTCTGACCTCCATAATCAGAATTAATCCCTTTTTTTTCTTGCTTCTGATGGAGTGCTTCATCCTTCCTGTTTCCATGATTAGCTCTTTACATATCTGTTGCCTCTGATTAATTGGCTGCTCCTTGAATGTACCCAACACAGGACATTGCTTCTAGTAGACATTCAGGGAAGGCTGATGGAACTTGTTGAGGGAATGAATTCTGGGTGGTGAATTTACTGCAGTGATGAATCTGTTGCTTTCATTTGAAGTCCGTTGACATACCCCACTGAAGTCTGAGAGGCTCTGGCTACAGGAAAGGGTTTAGACCCTGGCACTGTTGGATCTAGAGGTTTGCCCTGTGCTGGAGCTCTTTCTGAGAAAATTATATATTCACACTGTTCTCTTTTGTATTTCCAAATATGTCCAAATATTAAAAAAATTCTCTATGCTGTCATTCCAAATAAAAGAATTTCTGGCTACAGGCATATGGGTATTTAAAGTTGCAAATAATAGCAGCTACATCACCTTACCAAAAAAGCCTTCCCCAAACTGTCTGAAGGCCAGAATTATGGCAACATGTGTCTTCTGGCAACTTGTCTGCCAGTTAGTCTGTCTTTGCAGAGCCACTAAGGCTGAAGTGTCAGCAAAAGAGTGTTTTAGACTTTCTCAGTTACTTACCAATCTGCATTGTTTGGGGCTGTGTAGGTACCATAGGGAGAAAGGAAGCAGCACAGGCTAGATTCCTTACAGGTTGTGGGGGTGTCTTGGGAGGAAGAGAAAGTTAGGAAACTATGTTTTTTTAGATCTCACTACCAACCCCACATGCTTCAGCAATAGCAGCATCTTGAACCTCTCTTGTTCTGCTCATTCATTCCTCTAGACCTTTGTTCAGGCTTTCTTTTCTACCTAAGTTTGAACTGTCTGACTTCTTTCTTTTTTTTTTGTTTAATTGTAACATAGTTGATTGTACGTATCTGTGGGGTACAGAGTTGAATATCAATACCTGTGTGCAATATGTGATGCTCATCAGGATAATTAGTATATTCAACAATATGTAGTTTTTCATGGCCCTTTACCAATTCCTCTCTTACCTCCTTCCCCTCTTCCCTCCTTCCCCTCCTCTTCCCCCCCTCCCCCTTTCCCTCCTCTGGTAACTTCATTTCTATTCTCTCCTTTTGAAAGTTTAATGTATTATTGTGATTGTTGTATCTTTATTTCTTTTATTTTTTTTGTTTATTTTTTAGCTCCCACTTATGTGTGAGGACATGTGGTATTTCTCTTTCTGTGCCTGGCATATTTCACTCAACATAATTTTCTCTAAGTTCATCCATGTTGCTGCAAATGGCAGTTTTTCATTCTTTTTTATGGCAGAGTAGTATTTCATTGTGTAACTATACCACATTTTCCTTATCCAGTTGTCCAACAAAGGACATTTAGGTTGTGAACTGTCTGATTTCAAAGCCTAGGCTCCTTCGTTTTTCATAATAATAGTAATAAATAATTAAAAATTGGACTGTTCACTTTCGCTTTTCGTGTCATGTTTTCAGTCTAGCTAAAATAATTTCAAAGTTGAGATCAGAACATTTTCAAATATACGTATTCAATTTTTGCCTCCACAGGGGTTCAATCAAGGTGTACTTACCTACAAGGCTAACTCTTGGGCTGATTTGGCTTGAGAGAACAATGGGATGTTTCCAACTGAAGATTAGTACTGTTCCATTTTGCTAGTGTTATTGAAATTAAAGAGGAATAAAGGCTTTTATTCTATAATTGTTTGGGAAGCAGCATGGAAAGCTCTATAGGATGTCATAGTCCTGAATTTTAATTCCAGCTCTGATATTTACTAGATTTGCAATCTTAACAATGTGCTCAGAGAAGGATAGATAGTGTGATTGTTCCCATTTGACAAATGAGGAAATTGATGCTCAGAGAAGTTAAGTGGCTTGTCTGACAACAGGGACCTCTGACTCCTAGTCTGGGACTCCTCCTTATGTACACTGACCAGTCCTAGGAGAGGACAATGTGGTAAAAAGGGGACTCAATTGAAAATCAAGAATATCCTTATTACAGTCTTAACTAGAATTTTGGAAAGTCACCTCAGTTTCTACTTTATAAAAACCAAAATGCTAACTGCTCTTTTTAACTCACTTTGGTTTGTTTATTTAAGCAAACTATTATCAAGCATTTACTATGCCTTACACTGTGCTAGGCTTGTCCCATCAAGCTACACATACTTCACTAAGGGTAACAGATAATCAGTTTTAAGTGAGACGAGCTATAAGAAATGTACTGTGTGTGTGTGGTGGGAGGTGGTGGTGGCTGTGGTGGGACCAACTGCTACTAAGTAGAGTTTACCTGTTTTTTAAATTTCCATCTCTCCTTTGCCTGTTTCTTTACTTACAGTATTTTTGTGTGCTATTATTATTATTATTTATTTTATACTCCACCTCATTTCAGAGAATATCCTTGACAACTGGCCCTGCCATGTAATTACTACGAAGAATGGCATATTAGATTATTATTATAAAATCAAAATCATCATTGTTGACTGATTTCCTCGTACATTTAACTGGTAGTATCAGAAGATTATAATTTTCATCCAGTAAATGTATTGTTCTTAAAATTATTTGTGTTTACAAAAGAATCAAATAAAAACAATTATTTTCAAATCATGTAAGTACTTCAATCACAGTAGTCATCAGTTAAATACATAAGCCATTAGGTTGGAAGCTGTAGTCTTTAAACAAACCCAAATTTTCTAAATATTATTGATAATTAGTGTTTATACTAGATTTAGCAGGGGTTGCAAACTCATATGCCTGCAGAGGCCAGATGAGTGACTTTGAAGGGCCTGGTTAGTCCTAAGATGACCATATAGACAAAACATTGCTGGCCAAGGTCCATGGATTATAAGTGTAATTTGTAAATTATTTACTTTCAAAACCAAAGGACTAAGTAAGTGCAAGGAGTTATTGCACTTAAAACAAGTTAACTGCTAACTTACATAACTTCAGCACATCATTTGATATCTAGGATTTAATTTCTTTCTTTGAATGTACAACTTCATCTCTAAAGTCCCTTCTACCTCATTTGATTCTGCTTTTTCGTTTCTTTAGCCAATTGTTTCTTCCTTGGTTATAAGGAAGAAAATAGAACTGCTGGCACCTTACCAACATGCCTCCATTTCATAAGTCTTATGTTTCATCAGAGGGAGCCAAACTTAGCCAAGCTTCCTATAGCAGCACCCACCATTGAAAGAGACAGTGTATGAGCCAGCTAGTTAGCCTTCTATAACCAAACCAGCATGTGGTTTTTCAGAACTGAAATATAAAATAGAAGATGCCTGAACTTGATCTTTCCTGCAGAATATATTAGAGGTCTTGCCTAATACTGTGCAATAAATATTTTGTAGTTTCTTCTACCCAATCCTATTTTATTTCATTTATTCAGTGTTCTAGTGCAGCACTTTTTAGTTTTATACAAGATGCCAACTTCCCCTATTAGGGGTGATTTCCTGGAGATATGAGCCATTTCTAATCATCTTTAATTCCTAAAACCTAGTACACACATGGCAGATGGCACATGGTAGATGTTTGATGTTTAAAGAGATGGCATACTTACTAGATTTATAGGTGACAAAGACTGGAAGATAAAACTGATATGCGAGATGGCACGCACACACACTCACACAGAGCTTGAAAAGATGAGCTGAAATCAACAATACAAATTTTAAGAGGATGACAGTGAAGTTCCGCATTTTAAGTCTCAAAGAAATGGCAACATATGGGCAGGCTGGAGGAGACTTAGCATGATGCTATTCTTATGAAAATGGTGGTTTTGGTTCCCTAAGCTCAATGTCAACCAGAGGCATTGCAGTGGCTAAAAATTTAAAGCAACTTCATACTGAATTGTTGGAAGTACTAAGTACAGAGAAAAGAGGTGATCGTGTCACTATGTTTTGTAGGGGACAAACTGCATTTGAGTATCATTTTCCCCTCAGGTAAGAGGGTCATTGCAAACAGGACTCTGTTTAGTGGAGGGTTCCCTAGGTCGCCATTACTCAAATTCTAGTCTGCACTGTTCCTAATCTGCAATGAGATGAGCACAGAAATTGTGAGTATTTAGAAACTTTTATAGCAATTTGACAGTAATTTTATGTTTAATAAATCTAATAAAAAAGAAAATGAGCTTTGTATTGTATGTCTTTGTTTCCATATTTTTTTTTTTTTTTGCTTGATACTTTTCCTTTATTTTTAATTTTATTTTAATAGACTTTATTTTTTAGGGCAGTTTTAGTTTTATAGAAAAATTGAGCAGAAGGTACAGAGAGCTCCCTTTCCCCTTGCTCCCCATTTCCTTTATTGTCAACATCTTGTATTAGTGTAGTAAAATTGATGAACCAATATCGATACATTATTATTGACTAAAGTTCATAGTTTATGTTAGGGTTTACTCTTTGTGTTGATTAGTTCTGTGGATTTTGACAAAGGCATAATGTCACATATCCACCATTATAGTATCATACAGAGTAGTTTTACTGCTGTAAAGATGTCTTGTGCTCCACCTATTCATCCTTTACCCCTGCCCCCACCTTCCGAATCCCCAGCAACCACTGATCTTTTTACTGTTTCTGTAGTTTTGCCTTTTCAAGAATATCATATAGTTGGAACCAGCCTCTTCAGACTGGCTTCTTTTACTTAGCAGTCTACATTAAGGCTTTTCCATGTCTTTTTGTGCCTTAATAGTTCACTTCTTTTTATTGCCAATAATATTCCACTGTGGTCATACCACAGTTTATTCATTCACCTATTAAAGGACAGACATCTTTGTTGCTTCCAATTTTGGGCAATTATGAATAAAGCTGCAATAAACGTTCGTTGGCAGATTTTTGTAAACATAGTTTTCAACTCATTTGGGTAAATATCTAGGAATGCAATTGCTAGATTTTATAATAAGCCTATATTTACCTTTGTAAGAAACTGCCAAACTATCTTCCAATGTGGTTGTACCATTTTGCATTTCCACCAGCAATGAATGAGAGTTGCTTCACATCCTCAGCAGCATTTGGTGTTGTCACCGTTTTGGATTTTAGCCATTCGAATAGGTATTTAGTGGTATCTCATTGTTGTTTTAATTTGCAGTTCCCTAATGACAAATGATGTTAACCATCTTTTTATATGCTTGTTTGTCAAGTGTGTATCTTCTTTGATGAGGTGTCTGTTCAGATCTTTTGCCCAGTTTTTGATTGGGTTGTTTGTTTTCTTGCTGTTGAGTTTTAAGAATTTTTTGGTGTATTTTGAATACAGATCCTTTATTAAAAGATGTGTTTTGCAAATATTTTCTCCTGGTCTGTGGCTTGTCTTTTCATTTTCTTAACATTGTCTTTTGCAGAACAGAAGTTTTAAATTTTAATCAAGTTTAACTTGTCAACTTTTTCTTTCATGGATTGCGCATTTGGTGTTGTATCTAAAAAGCCATTGTCAACCCAAGATACTCTAGATTTTCTCCTGCATTATCTTCTAGACGTTTTATAATTTTGCATTTTACATTTAGGTGTATGATCCATTTTGAATTAATTTCTGTGAAAAGTGGGAAGTCTGTGTCTAGATTCTTTTTTTTGCATGTGGATTTCTACTTGTTCTAGCACAATCTATTGAAAAAACTATCCTTTCTTCATTGAATTTCTTTTGCTATTTTATGATTAGTTGATCCCATTTGTGTGGGTCTATTTCAAGTTCTCTATTCAATCCCATTGTTGCTAAAACCACACTGTCTTGATCAGTAAGTTATGAAGTTGGGTAGTGTCAACCCTCTGATAGATATCTACGTAGCTATAGTTGTATTGATAAAGATAGATTGCATAGGCCACATCCTAGACCAGTTAAGTCAAAAATCTCTGCTGGGACTCCAGTATATTTATATGTTTTTAGAGCTTCCTAGGTGTATTAGTCCATTTTCTGTCATTTGTAGCAGAATATTTGAAACTGGGTAATTTATAAGAAACTGAAATTTATTTCTTATAGTTTTGGAGGCTTGCAGGTCCAACGTTGAGGACTTGGTGAGGGACTTCTTGGTGGGGACCCTCAGCAGAGTCCTGAGGTGGTGCAGAGCATCACATGGCGAGGAGACAAAAGCAGCCTCACTTGCTCTCTTCTTCTCTTTATAAAACCAACAGTCTGCTTGCATGATAGCCCATTAATCCGTGGATGGATTAATTCACTCGTGAGGGCAGCCCTCATGGTCCAATTACCTCTTAAAGGCTTCACCTTTCAAATTCCATAATGGGAATTAAGCTTCAACATGAGCTTTGGAAGGGACAAACATTTAAACCATATTACTGGGTGGTTCTGGTGCACAGGGAGAATTGAAAACCACAATACTAAACCATAGGACCATAAACTCCTTGAACTCACCATAAACTCTGTGGTCATATTCATTTATGTGTCAATCCCCAGTGGCTTGCTCAAGATTCTTAAATAGTTGTTGAATGAATGCACAATTGAAAGAACTGGGTGTATTTATGCTGGAGGAGAGAAAAAGTGGAGAGGCTTAATACATCAGCATACACACATACATGAAAGCCTTGAAAGTGACTTGCCCCGAAGGACGTTTTCTGAGTTTCTCCAGGAGCAGAATTGGAAGTTTATAGAGAGGCACCTGGTTGAATGTGAAGAAGCACTGTCTCATAGTGCTAGTGGAAAGTGAGCTCCCTGTTCCTGCACATGTTCCAGCAAAACCTGGAAGAACACCTATAAGAGGGTACAACATGGGGTAGGAAGTTGGGTAATATCAGATGCTATGATTATTGATCATTAGTTTCAAAGGCTGTATCGAAAGCAAAGGACTGGCTCTCATGCATCCTGTATAAATTGGGATGAAGGACAATGATGTGAGGTCAAAAGAACATCTTAAAACTGTTTCAAAGCTGAATTCTTGGAGTACAGCATATCCCCCAGTCTGTATTATTGATCTTTCTTTAATGTGGGAATCTTCAAGAAATTCCCTGTTTGGGACCTCTGTTAGTTGGAGCAGCACAAGTACTCAGGGCCTGGGAAGGCTGAACAATACCTAACAGAAGAGCTGGGTTCTTTCTTTCCTCATTTAGTTCTTCCCCTGCACTTTGTGCAGTTAGACTAATTTGGACACATTGAATGGAGGTATACATATCTGTCAGGGAAGATGGAGAAATACTACAAAGTTTTCTATAGCACACTTGTTTCATTCATCAGGCTTAATGCTGTTTACCTGCTCTTTGCCAGGTAGTAGAGAGAGGGATACAGTAGTTGATAGATGACTAATAGTGGTCTCATAAACAGCATGGCAGAGAGAAATAAATAAATAAGCATAGGCTTAGGAGTCAGACCAGGACCCAGATGATTCAGCCATTTGCCAGATGTGTGGTCTTGGGGAGGTCACTGCACTCTTTTACCCACCACATGATGTCTTACACCAAGTTCTGCTGCTTCATCTTCCAAGCTGTACTTTAGAATATGCATCTTTTCGTCTTATCTCACAATGTATTACTCTAAATCATTACCATCTTTAGTTGTCTGGAGCTCTGAAATAATCTACTAACTTGTTTTCTTATTTCTACCTTCTCCCCTCCAATTCTCCATTGAGAAGTCAGTGATCTTTTAAAAAAGTAAGTTAGATCTTGACATTCTCCTTAAAAATTTTCCAAGGACTTACCATTGCTAAAACTTAGAACGAAACCCAAACTCCTAATTATGACCTGGAAGAGACTGCATAATCTGACTCTTGTCATGTCTCTCAAGAGCAGGGCAAAGGCAGGGATGGTGCATGGCTAGGTAATACTGCCTCCTAGGGAGCATTTGGAAATGCGTGAGGGTGTTTTTATTGTCACAATTATTGGAAGGCGTTCCTGGCATTTAGGGTGTCTGGGCCAGGGTTGGTAAATGTTCTATAATGTGTTTAGCTCAAGTTCCATTACAATGCCTGATACGCAATAGGTGCTTAAGAAATACTTATTGTATGCGACCACATTCTCCCTAGACCTGAGTTTTGACATATGGGTATTGATGCAGTGCCTACTTCATAAAGTTGTTTTGAGGTAGACATATGTTTCTAAAGCACCTGGTACACAATAGCTCTTAATAAATGGTAGCTGCTGCTGAACCTTCTTTGCTTAGAAGCAGCTATAAGGGCCCACCTAGTGTTTTCCCTGGGGCATTAGAATTAGAACCTGACGCCTTTGGGGGGTTTGGGGAGAGAGGTGCATCTCTTTCCCTGAAGCCTATTCTGAGGGAATCCTAGTTCCCACTTGAGGAATCCTAGGAAAAGATTGCTCTATACTCAGCTGTAGAAACTAAGGCAGGGAGGAGATCTGGTTGTCTTCCTTGACTCTGGGGCTCACCCAGGATTCTGACAGGTCCTGGAAAGCCCGGCTCCAGTGAGAAATTACCTCCTGTTGGAGACTGGGTGAAGGAGAATAGCTAAGACAGTGGGAAGGTAGCCATCTCCCCGCCCTCAGCGCTTTGCAGAAAAGAGAAGCGCGCAGCTTCCTCCCGCCTCCTTCTCTCCCTTCTTCCCCCGCCCCTTCTGCTTCGCCAACCCCTATACGGCGCCTTCCCTGCCGCCCGCAGGGCGCGAGCGTGCTGCACCTCGGGAACTGGGCGGCTCTGCAGCTGGGAGCCTGGCCCAGCCGAACCGAGTGGAGCCAGTGGGTCTGGGGCCTTGCGTGAACCGGGCCCCGGGCTGGAGGAGGTGCGGCTGTGTGACAGAAACAATTGCCAGAGATGCCGGGGCCAGCTCCCCCCACCAGGTAATGCCGGCCCTGCCTGGGGCTCGCCCGGCTGAGCTGAGCCCTAGGGGATCTCCGCTGGCTTCCGGGGAATGGTGAAGTGGGGTTTGATAGATTTTGGGGGGCACATTACATTCCCTTTACCTTAAGGGACCCTAAATGAGAGAAGGGGCTGAGGGTTGAACCTCCAGATGAGCCCACCCAGGGCTAGGCCTGCATTGGAATCTGGGCTCTGGCCAGGGAAGGGTGTGAAAAGGAAGCTGCACTTTTGGGGAACTGCTGTGCTTCAGCAGCCCCACTCTTTTGCAAGCACTATTCTGCTTGGCAATCAGGGTGATGCTTTCCTATGCCTTGGCTTAGCTGCTGGCATGCTGGGACAATGGGGTCTTTTCACTATTAAGAGATAGAGTGAACTGGGAGATAGGAGACCTGGGGAACTGTTTCTGTTTGGGCAGCCTCTGTGTGCCTCAGTTTCCTTATTTGTGCAGTAAAGGGCGTGACATTCTGTTTGTAACTGATTTTCCCAGCCTGTCAAACAGTCTTTTGGAAAGGTGAGCTGGTTAAAGCCCTAGAATGGGCTACAGAGATGTTCCCCTCAACAGTGTAGGAGACAGAGGCAAAATTGGGAAGCCGACCTTGGTATCCTGTCTTTCAGCCAGCCCTTTGAATAACATCTTGCTGGTCTGTTTAGGACCCAGTGACTTCAGGGACAGGCAGAGGCTGAGAATGCTGATGCTTATTTTAGTGTTGTTGTGTAGGTTTGTTAGGTGTAGGGAGGTGTGGTTGGGAAGAAGTAGGTCAAGGTATGTTAATGATTTTTCTCTGAACTGGCTAATTTCTATCCTTAGGTATAAAATAGCTTTAAACTAAGCTGTTTTCTCTGGAACCCCCTCCTTACGCTGCTAAGTTAATGACAGACCTTGTGGCTGTGTAATGTCTTAATCACTATAATTCCTTCCTCCTTTATTACCTGGCAGCAAGAAACTCATATCAGACCTGATACTAACCTAGCTTGGTTATTGGACCTCCTTCCTCCCCCCAGTTTTTCCATGGCTTTTCTTCTTCCTGTCTTCACTTTTCCTCCTCCTTCCTTCTCTTGATCATTTTTCCTGCCTTGCTCCCTACCCATCTATTCTACCACCTCCACTTTCTCTTTTCTTCCTGTTCCCCTCATGCTTCTTTCCCCTTTCTTATCTCTCTCCCTCCATTGCCAGTTTTTCCTTCCTTCTCTTGGTTAGGTTTTCTTCTCTTTTTCTCTTAGAATTTTTGGTTAAGCTTTCTAATTATTAGTGAGTTACTGGTTTTTAGGGACCTTTGCATTGATTGTGAGGTCCAAACATTCTGTTTCCTACCTAAACTCCCTTGCTTCTAGCTTTCTCTTCCAAATTCTGTCTTCCCCACATGCTGTCTCTCTCCTTACTGACTCCATACCTTGCTGTGGTCCTGCCAGTAAGCTATTCTTTTTCCTGGTTTTGTCCCCCACCTTCTTCCTAGGGGGTGGGGGCAGCAAGTAGGCAGTAGGGAATAAGCAAGAAGGGCAGTGGGGGGCTTGAAGACTAGAGTGGGAGGAGAGCAAGAGTGTCAAGTAAGGCTGGGCAGAGGCTCTAATTTTCTTTAGTGATGTGTAACTGGGAGATTACCAAAGACTCTTTGGCAGCTCGGAGGCACTACTGACCTGGAGAAAAGGAAGTTGACCTGAGAGCCCAGGGAAGAAGAGGGGGAATAGCAGGGGTAGCATAGAGGGAGAGGAGGAGGAGGAGGCCTGGGGGAGAAGACAGGGTTCTGTTGAACAAGAGGGTGGCCTGGGCAAGATAGGGGTTATTTGGAGGTAGGGATCGGTGTGGAAGGAAAGATTATAGGTTAATTCTCTTCCTCTTCTGAAAGCTGGCTTTTTTGATTGGTTTATTTCTACTCAGCAAATTTTTCTTGACCATTGTTCCCAAAGTGGGGGAATTAGAGAGAAAGCAGAGATGAGAATGATCAGGTTGCTGTGTAACTGGCACTCACTGTCTAGACTAGAATGTGGAATGTGTATATATACAAAAAGCTTTGGATGTGGCATCCATCCATTATCAAACATTCTCTGAATCATCTACTCTATGATAGTTATGGTGCTAGGTGCTGGGGATGCAAAAAATGGAAATTGGACTTAGTTGCTGCTCTCAAATACAGGTCAAGAGTGTGGAACCTCATGTGGTAATTGTTGTAGCACATGGGGCTGTGATAATGCAGAGGAGGGAACTTTGATTCACCAAGTCAGTGGCAAAGCTGAGACCTAAACTCAAGTTTTCTCTAAAGGTGATATCGATTCTCTTACACTATTTCCTGACCCTGTGTGCACATATACTGTACAAAGAGTTTTCTTATATTCTTTTCTGCCTATCTTTGGGGCTAGACTATAGATACTGCTGATGTGGAAAAAAGAACAGTTAGTTCCATGTGGTAGATGACTGTGCCATAGCCAAACACTTGGAAGGGAAACAGACTCCAGACCACATGGGTGACTCGGTACTGAACTCCTTCTGAGTCATTTGATATCTTCCTCCCCTACTAGCCCCTCTATTTTCTTAAATTCAATTTCTGGTGGGGCTGTAGAGTCTAGAGACCACATGCAGCTAGGCTAGGCATTTTGCTTCATTGGCCTCTGTAAAATAGGGATTTAACACCTTGTAGGGTTGGCAAGGATCAGATGAAATAATGAATGTGTGAAAATGCTTTGTAAAGTGCTGTACAGATGTTAATGTGGTTGATCCTGAATGCATTTTTAAGCTGTGAAAAAATGCCCAGATGCTGTAACCTGAAAGCTTACAGTTGCTACTGACTAGTTTAAAACTGAGCCTCAATACTTAATGAATACTGGAAAACGAGGGAGATGGATAGAGAAGGCTTTAGGGACTGGTAATTGAGTCCCATGCTCAAAATGGAAGCTAAGAGGTGTACAAGAGTGCTTTGTTTAAGGTCATACAGATAGTAGGTGGCAAGTATAAAAGATATTTTTAGTGAGTCCTTGTGATATAGCAAAAAGATGGGGTAGGTTTAAAAGTAGATTGACTTCAGTTCAAATCCTGGTTCTATCACTTACTAGTTACCTGATTTTTAATCTCTAAGCTTCATATATAAAAGGGAAGATATTTATATCTACCTTGAAGGATTATTATAAAGTTTAAAAATAATTATATAAAAAAATTATAATTATATAGTAGGCACTTAATAGTTATACTTATTCTTATCCTGCAAAAATAAACTCTGAAGTCACCTTCTCAGGAAAGTACTCCCTATTAGGCTATTATGGGCCCTTCTGTATTCATGCAGCATATGTGTGCTTCCTCTCACCACTCAATAGAGGCATTTACCATACTGTATGTTATTATAGTTTATATTTGCCTCTCCCATTAGTCTGAGTCTTTTGAGGGCAGAGACAGGGTCTAGTAAATCTTAGTGCCTACTGAGTACCTATTCTTTCCAAGCCTTATATAATTGCTAGGTATTCATTGGTAAACAGAACAGACTTAGTTGCTCTGTTGTGAAGCTTATTGAGGGAGATGTATAATAAGTAAAAATGTGTAATTAGAACTCATAATAAATGTGAAAACCAAGAGTTCCATTTGGTCCTGTTAGGTTTGAGGTACTGATAAGAAATGTAGGTGGAGTTGTCTGATTATTAGTTATTAGTCTGAAAGAGAGCTGTTTGGTATAGAAATAGAAACTTGGGCATCAACTTACTCATGGTATGCAAAGCCACAGGAATAGATGAGATCATCTTGGGGCAAGTGTAGTGTATGAGGTTCCAGGCATTGGACATGTGGAAGATAGGTGTCTGCAAAGGCGATAGGGGTAGACAGAAAGATACAGAGAAAGTGAGTGTGCTTCCTCAGAAGCCAAGAAAATAGAGTATTTGAGAGAAGGGAATGCTGCTGAGAGTTTGAGAGAGGTAAGGACAGAAAAGTGACCATTTGATTTGGGAAGATGGAGATGATTGGCAATCTTGACAAGACTACTTTTGGTGAAATGGTAGTGTTAGTTGACAAACAGAAGGGGGGGAAGTAGAGATAGTTTTACTTGACTGTTCTTTTGAGAAACTTTGCTATGAAGGGGAACAAATAAATAAGTGGTGTTTGGAGGAGGGTATGGATGTCAAGGGAGGGATGTGTGTGTGTGTGTGTGTGTGTGTGTGTCTGTCTGTCTGTCTTTGAATAGGAGACACTACAGCATGTTTATATTCACCCAGTATTTCTCAGGTCGGGCCGAATATTAGAGGTCACCTTGACTTTTCCTTTTTTCTCATATGCTACATCCAATCTCTAAGCCATTTCTCTCTACCTTCAAAATGTATCTATCTTTGAAATGCTTTTCTATACCTACTGCCAATCACATAAGCCACCATCAGTTTTCACCTGGATTATCATAATAATTTCTTAATAGTTTTTACACTTCTCCTTTGCTCCCCTGCAGTCTGTTGTCCTCTGCAGCCAGAGTTTATTTAAAAATCACTGCTGCAGATGCTTCAGTGTCTTCCCATACTTGCTACAAAATCCAAAGTTATTATTGCAGCCTATAAGGCCCTGCACAATTTGACCTCTGGCTACATCTCTAATCTCAGTCTCATCACATTTCTTCCTGTTTACTCAACTTTAGTCTCTTTGGCCTTTTGCTATTCTATGTTCGCAGTATATTCTCACCTAGGCATATGTGCTTACTGCTCCTTCCGGTTAAGATGCTTTTTTTGCAGATATTACAGTGATTTGCTATTTTATTTCATTCAGCTCTTAAGTGTCTCTTTCTCTGAGAAGCCTGTCCTGATTACCTTATTTTATGTACCATTCCCCCTACCCCTGCCAATATTCACACATACATATAGGGTTGACATTGTGTATTTACTTGCTTATTTCTTTGTCTGTTTCTCTTACTAGACTATGAATGAACCCCATGAGCACAGGGACATTGTCTTGTTCAACTAGGTTAGTACTGGTACCTTATAGATACTCAATAAATATTTGTTGAATGTCTGAATATATTCAACAGAGAAGGAAAGGTTGATTTAGCTGAAAGAGGAGATCATTCCAGGTGAGAGGGAGTACAAGTGAAGGAGTAGAAGGGAGAAGAGAGAATGGCTTGATGGGAGGAAGGACATCATCATTGTAACTGGAGGGAAGAAGGACATTGTGGGTGCAGATGCAAGGAGGCATGTGGATTTGGGGGTGGGAAGGTGGAGTTCTGCAAAGATTTCTGTCTTTTCATTGAAAATGTAAGCTCATCAGCAAAGGGGAAGGGTGAATGAGATGTCCAATTGAATGCCAGTTTGAAGCAAGGTGATCATGTAGGAAGGTGTTTTCATCTGTTTTGTGTTGCTGTAACAAAATACTACAGACTAGGTAATTTATAAAGAAAATAATTTATTTCTTACAGTTCTGGAGGCTGGAAAGTCCAAAGTTGAGGGGCTATATCTGGTGAGGACCTTCTTCCTGTGTCATCTCAGGGCAGAAGGCAGAAGGGTAGAAGAGACACAAGAGAGCAAGAGTGACAAGGGAAGGGGGAAAAAACTAATCTTTTTATCAGGAACCCACTCCTGAGATAACTAACTCACTCCTGCTATAATGTCATTAAGTGTTGAGAGCAGAGCCCTCATGTTGTAATCACCTCTTAAAGGTTCCATCTGTCAACACTGTTGCGTTGGGTTATAAGTTCCCAGCAAATGAACTTTGGGGAACACATTCAAACCAAAACAGAAGGCAATCTTAACTTTCAAGTGAAAGCAGTTAACCAGGTTTTATAATATTCTCTAGGACTTTTCAGCTGCTTCAGTATAGAGACGGTAGGAAGAGAGTTGAATTTTACTATTCCAAAGCTGGGATTTTGCCAATTAAATTTTAGAAAGGGAGAGAAGGACAAAGGGATTGATGGCTTTTGGTATTTGAGTGATTTTGATGGATGATGATTAGGTAAAGAGAGAAGTGCAGGCAGGGGTACTGATGTATAGTTTATTGGAGCTCAAAATGAGGTCTAGAAATTATAGTGGAAGTTCTTGAGCAAGTGAGCTACACACACAGATAGGAGATTCTGTTTGGATTGTATATGATTCATTTCAGATATTAGAGTTGATGCACATTTTGGTGGTAAGGTCCAGGGTGTGATCATGGAAATATTGGGTAACTTGGACTGGAGGTCAGAAAATGGAGTTGGCGGGGTGTTGATAGGGTCATTATTGTGGCTGTTGGAGTCACCTAGAATGATAACTGGAAGGGTACATACAGAAGAAGACTGAACCAGGAACTTAAAGCCTTGAGTGGGAGTGACCAGAAATTGAGTAGTAGACAGCAGAGAAGTGTGATAGTAGCCAGTGGATTCTACTCAAAGGAAAATAAAGGTTTTCAAAAGAGGAAGGGAAATATATGATTTAGAAATGGCACTGAACATTAAAGGCAACATCAATACATTGATTGTGAGAGAGAAAATAGCCCCTAGATGAGAGGGCTGCTAGAGAAGTCTTTTCTTCAGGTGATAGCCAGGTTTCTTTTAAGATGAGGAGGCAGAGGGGAGTCAGCCAATGACAAGTGGGAAGTTCCAAAGGAAATAGTGGAAGGGCTTTAGAGTCAGGAGAGGAGTGGGGAATTTGGTCAGATTAGACAATATACAGGAAAGATTGGGGATGAGAGTTTGTGTGATCATGGATGACTGAAATAAATGGACTCTGGAGGATTGATTGGGTTAGTTCTGATTATCTTTTAGAGGAAGGAGGGCAGTCCGTTTTCATGCTGTGGTTGTCAACACCTCAAGAGAAATTATTCCTTTGAGGCAGCATGTGGCAGTGTGAGAAATCACAGAATACATTCAGGCAGAGATTGGCTGGAAGATCAACTATCTAAGAGACAGAATAGCTTCCAGCATTTCCTGGGAGGTCCAACCAAGTGGTCTTTTCGGTTCCCTCCAGCTCTCAGATTGTGAGGGCCTCAGGTTTTCTCAGTGCAGGTCACTGGGGAGGTTTGAAAGTTTGAAGCTTAAATTTGAATTCTTTCCTTAACTGTTGGGAATAATTCAACTGGGGCAGCAGGTCAGGAGTTTCCCAAGACGGGAGGGAGAGTATTATAAAACCTATAAGTATTGGTTTCTCGAAGTAACTCTAATGACCATCTGCAGGTGTGGATGGGGTGGGAGGTGTGGAGGTATAGGGCCAGCCTAAGTGAACTTAAGTCTCTCTCCAAATCTTTCTGCCTTTTCTACTCCACTTCTCCGTCTTCCGTACCTCTCTAACTGTAAGAAGCCTCCCAGGTACAGCCCCTTGTTCATTCTGTCTCAAGTTCATAATTAGTGTAGAAAGAGTGTGAATAATCAAAGACTAGTCATATCTTATCACTGTTTCATTTAGTGATCTTAGGTAGACTGCATACCCTTGTGGGTTTCAGGTTCCCATAAAATGATCTATAACTAGCTTATTCTTCAGGGTCCTTCCATTTACTCTGTGTGTGTGTGTGTGTGTGTGTGTGTGTGTGTGTGTGTGTGTGTGTGTTTCCTTCCTGCTAAACCAAGCTGTCTTAGTCAGTGAACCTTTGTGTACCGGGTCTGTGCTGGGTGGGCCCTGGGGACATAGAGATTAATCAGACTCAGTTTTGTCCCTTGAGTTATTCATGGCCTGCTGAAGACAAGTATGGATTATAGTTGATATGATGAAATTTTGAAATTACCGCCTGTAAGTATGTATAAAATGCTATCAAATTTGGGGGAAAGATGGAGGTAGGGAGGGCTATTAAATTTTGGGGAGAGATGGTGTTGGGGGCTTCTGTGAGAGTTCCACAGAAGAAGTGAGTCAAGTTGGTCCTTGAAGAATGAGTAGGAGTTTGTAGATAAGTTGAGACATTTTAGGCAGAGAGAGCAGCATGGACAAAGGCAGGAGCATGAAACCATATTGAACTGGGATGACAAGTACAGGGAATAGTAGTGATGAAATAAGAAAGATTGTTTGGGGAAGGGAACAAATATTTACTGGACATCTATTTTGAGCCAGGCAGCATGCTAAGTACTTTTATATATGCTTTTTCATTCTCATGATAACTGTGTAAAATAGGTAGTCTTATGTGTAATTTATGTAAGAGGAAACTGAAGATCAGAAATTGAAGTAGCTTTTCTAACAGCCCAGAAACAGTCTACAGTTTTCTTCTCTGCTGCCCCAGCAGTTGCTTTCTTATTACTAAACCAGAGCATGTGGCTGGAGACTGCATAGTGGGAGTGTCTTTGGTGTTAGGACATCCCTCAGCAAATTCAAGACTGCAGCATTCCAGTCCCATGCCAAAGAAAACCTCTTGGCATGAATTAATTAAATATCAGATTCTCATAACCAGGTGTCAAGGGCATACAGTACTCCCCAGTCCTGGGTGGAGTGTTGGTCATGTCAGTTGCAGCTGCTCTTGATTGTTCAAACTAAGAAATGTGATTAGTATACAGAATAGGTTTTCTTTCTTTTTCTTTCCCTCCTTCATTTTAAATAATGGCCTGAGGGGTTACCTAGAGGTTATTAGAGATTGTCTAGTTCATCCCTTTGCCTGTAGAGTCAACAGTGAAGTGTGGTATAATGGTTTGGTCACCATATAGACATCATTTCAGTTCCCTGCCTCTACTGCCCACTAGCTGTGTGATCCTGGGGGACTGGAAGTGTCTCTGAAACTTTGCTGCTGCTTCTGACTTGCTCACTGTTTTATCCTCAGAACCTAGCATAGCCTGGCAATCAGTAGGTGATGAATAAATATTTGCATTAATGAATGAGAAAAATGATACTTATCAAATAGATTCCCAAGTTTTCTGTAGTGCCCTCTAATGTTAGTGAATATTAAAATATCAGCCCCAAATGATGACTGAAATCCTAACTGTAAAGATGGTTAGTTAGTCCAGGAGGTTCTCTGAGGAAACTTACTCTTTGAGGAAACTCAGTAACTCTGTTAGGCAGTTTAATAGGACTCTCCTAAATTCCAGGTTCCATTCTGTGAGCCTGAGGCATCACAGAGTCCTCAGTGCAGATGGATAGCAGCTGGTCTCCTCCTCCAGGCAACATCTCTTTTCTCATTGTCATCTCTCCACGGCCTTGTTTTTTAATCAACAGTGTCATCTTCTATTTTTAACATGGGGCATTTATTGCCTAGCTCCAGAACTGCTTAGGAGGGACCATTTTTCTGACTAGTGCTGTATGTGGTGCAGAACGTGAAAGGGCTTGCTGTAATCTTGTGTCCCAGTTTTTTAGTCTGCCTTTATGTTGCATTCTACCACACTGTACTCTCACATTTAGGTTATTCTGTGGTCTAGGATGCATTTGCCTTATCTTTCTCTATCAAAACTGTTCATTTATTTATTGTCTGTTTTCTTGGGACCGGTTACTATACCAATGCCTGGACCTATCCCAGATCAATTAAATCAGAGACTCTGGGGGTAGAGCTCAAGAATTGGTGTTTCCCCCCCAACATTTTATTAGGAAATGAGGGTACTTCGGAAAGTACATAGAAAAGTAGAATTGAAAGATAATACAAATCTTTTCATGAACTTTTATAAGTACCCTCATAGTATATAGGTTGATATATATATTCCTGTGTCCATCCGTTAATCCATCTTATTTTTATTTTTATTTTTTATTTATTTTTTTTTCCCATCTTATTTTTAAAAAATGCATTTCAAAGTAAATTGCAGATACTAGCACACTTCTCCCTAAATATTTCAGCACTGGTGTTTTAAAAAGCTCACTGGGGATTCTAATAGTCCAGAGTTAAAGACCACCTATATGACCTATTTCTTTCTTTTTTTTCATTGTACACATTTATGGGGTACAGTTTGTTGTTTTAATACATGCATATATTGTATAATGACCCATTCAGATAGTTAGCATATTTGTCACCTAAACATTTGTCATTTCTTTGTGGTTATAACGTTCAAGATCCTCTTTTCTGGCTGTCCTGAAATATATAATACAATATTATTAGCTATTGTCAGCCTAGGGCACCAGAACTTATTGTCTAACTGTAACTTTGTAACTTTGTGCTGGTCTACCAACCTTTCCCCATCCCCCCTTTCCCTGCCTCTGGTAACTACTATTCTACTATTTCTTTTTAATTTATTTTTATTAATTGACCCATGATAATTGTATATATTTATGCAGTACAATATGATATTTGGGTACATTCATATTGTGTGCAATGACCATATCAGGGTGCTTAGTATATCCATCACCTCAAACATTTGTCATCTTTGTGTAGGGAACATTCAACATCATCTCGACTAGCTATTCAAAGATACACAGTAATTTGTTGTTGATTGTCGTGTCCCTATATAACCTATTCTTTAAGCTGCTACTCTTAATACAACTTCTTTTGAGAAACTTCATGGATCACTCCAATTCAATCTAGTCTTCCTGTGTGTTTGGACATTTTACTGTTTGTATTCTTTTATAGCGCTGTTCACATTTGGCCTGGCATTGTGGTTTTCTATGTCCTGCCTCTTACTTACTAGACTGCGAGAGCCTCTAGGATCAGGTCATATCTTATTCATTTGTTTATCTATTTCTTTATTCTTTTATTTATTCCTGGTTTCTAGCGTAGCATTTGCATGTAACTACTCAGTAAAAGTTTATTGTTTGAACTGTAACTTGAATGAAGAACATGCAAGTGCAGCAAAAGCTGTATATAACTTTCACATGCCTTTAATGACATACCCCCATGTTTACACTATATTTTTTTGATTTGAGAAGCAAAAATTCATTGATTTTCTCAGGTGCTTAGTTCATGGTAGATTTTTAGTAAATGTCAAGTCCAACCCAAAAATGCTTATATATTTTTATATTTTCCATTGGCTAGATTTGACCTAAACATAAGTAAGAAGTAGTAAATTTCAGGTCAGAAAAGGTACAAAAGGGCCAGAATTACCTCAAGAACAGTATGGTTGGAAAATTCTTTGGCAGAGAGTTTAAAATGAAAGATGGGTTTCACCATGAAGGATGAGTAAAACTTTTAACAGTTTTAAAGTGCTTAAAGAGGGGTCTGTCCTTACTGTACCTTTAAGTTGCTGTGTGATCTAAGGCAATTTCTTCCTGTTCTTTAAACCTCATTATTCCTACATTTAGTATGAGGGGATCAGATTAGATGACCTGTAAGGATATCTCTCTGGCTGTGATGTTATATGCGTCTTAAAATCTTTGATTACCTTGTTTCTGTTTTATACCAATGGCTATGGAATCCAGAGGTAGTTGTTGGAAAGCACTCTCCTTCCCTGAAGTCGTGTCCACTTTCATTCAGTATGTGAAGTACCTTACACATAGTGGCTACTTGAAAAGTCTCTTCTTTCCCTTCTTTCCACTCTAGCCCTGTATCTTTATGCTTTTTATAGCATGCTCCAAAAGAGGCACAAATCACTTCCCCTCCTTGATTGCCTTTTGACCAGTATAGGTCTAGAGGTTGCATAGTGGGAAACATCAAATTGCAGCTCATAGGTGACAGGACTACTCTAAGGATCATAGCTAAGAAGTAGCAGAGCCAGGACTTAAATCCAGGTCTCCTGACTTTAACTCCTGTCATATTTTTATGTATCATCCTCCTAGTAACCCTTTGGAAACGTCACAGTGATTCTATATTTATTATAGAGCCATTCAGTTGATTAATACTTCAGTATAATTAGTTGCTCATAAATTGTTAGGCTCCTTGAGCTTCTGAGGCATTGGTAAAATGTGGTCAGTCTGTCTTTCTGTCTGCTGTATCCATTTATTGTCCACGATGGATTGAAGAGTGGCATCTGAGCTGTCATTATAAATGTTGGCCTCAGGCCTAGCTTTATACTGTAGCATGTCTGAGAAGGCATTGGTTTCTCATCCTCCCGAACCTTTGGCCTACAGAAATGTTAAAAGATTTAAGATATATTGGCTCTCCTTATTCAATAGTTGAGTGTATTTCTTCTTTCTTCTCCCTTAGGATTGATGTTTTGGACCTGTTTTCCTGTAAACAAAGTTTAAAATAGTATAGGTTTTCATATGTGCTAATTATTGTGCTGAGTTCAGATGGACAAAATGTCCAGTGAGGAGATCTGTGAGTGTAAAGAGAGGAAAGACTTGTGGAGAAACTATAGGAGAGCTGCAAGGAAACTGAAAAGTAGTATAGAAACCCTAAGTCCAAGAAAGATCAGAGGGAAGTGATCAGGAAAGCATAAAATTGTGTTATGTGAATATAGTTGAAAGTACTGGAGATGTTTAGCATTGAGAAAATAGATTGGGGGTGGGGGTTCTTGAAAGATTATTTCAAGTATCTAAAGTTCTGTCTGGGGAAGAGATAATGGACTTTTCTGAATAGCTTTAAGAGATAGGATTTAGGACTACCAAATGCAAGTAATTTTTATTCTTTGTATATTGATTTGCTCTTTTATTTGTTCATTTGTTTGTTCATTTGTTCAGTAAGTTTATTGATTACCTGTTCTGTGCCAGGCCAGATGTTATGGATCGAGAAATACATGAGACATCATGAACTTTGTTCTTGAGGAATTCATAATCTAAGTCTGGCAGGGGAGGGAGGTGAAGGGGGAGGCAAATGTATAAACAAATTATTGTGATGCAACGTGTGATAGAACTTAATATAACTGAGAACTCTTTAAATGAGGTTACCAAAGATAGAATATGCTGTTGAAATTGTAGATTCCCTACCATTGGAGGTTTTCAAGCATAGGATAAATGACCTAGGCTGGAATGTGGTAAAAAAGATCCAAACATTAGATTCCAACAACAAATTTTAGGTTTTAAGTAATTTGAAATCTCTTTGAAAGTGAAGATCTATCACGAGAACTCTCCAAACATGGTAAAAGGTCTGAGAAATGGAGAAAAGCCTGAATCAGGAAGGTTGGTGAAGTCTTTCTTGGCAAACTCCTGGGCTATGGTCCTGAAAGGGAGTTACATTCAATGAAGCTGTTGGCTGAAGGACCTGGGAGGGAGGAAAGGCTTGATTAGGGTATCAGGTGGCTGCAGGGAGTGTAATTTTGGAACTGGCAGCCTGGAGTGGGAAGGTACACTTGAGAACTGAGACAGTGGAAGCTCTCTGGGGAGCCGAGGGACTTGAGTTGGGGCTGGGAGGGAAAGCAAAGGCAAATCTGTCAAGTGAAATTGGAAGAAATGGATAAAAAGCACACCACCCAGAGAGTTAATCTGGATTAACAAGGTTTTCCATACTTGCTTGATTTCTTTGGTTCAGAAAGAGAAGTAAGGAACAGTTGGTTTACCAAAGGTGTGTCAGAATGAATTACACAAAGAAATGGGGTTTGAATTTGGCCATGAAGGATGAGTAAGATTTTATCAGTCAGAGAAGGGAGAAATCATTGACAGGAAGGGTGGTGGGGGTGTGTGTGTGTAAGTGTGTGTAAGAATACTTGGATAGTTCAGGAGAACAGAGATTTCTGAGGCATTGTTTGAATGTAGGCTTTGTCTAGGTGTGATGGCTTAGTTTGTAAGGCAGATCCATGTCAGATTGTGAAGCGCCTTGACTTTAATCTGTACCAAACTGCTTAAAGGTAAGGTCTATATCCCATTGCAAATTAAGAGTAATTAAAATATTTATTGAGTCCGCTGTGAGTTCGATACTATACAAAGCACTGTTGGACTGTAAAGATGACAAAATTGGGCCCAACATTTGAGAAACATTCTGGCTCCTGGGGAAGACATAACCTGTAAACACTTATAACATGGTAGAAATAAATGTGATAACCTGGAAATATACCCATTGTCTTGGGGCATGGAGGAGGGACATCTAACTTCTTAGGGATGAGAACATTTGCAAACATCTTCGTGGAAGAAGTAACAATTGAATTAAGCATTAAAGGATGAGGATAGGGAAATTGGCATTGTAGGCAGAGGGAACAGCATGTGCAAAAGAATGGAAGTTGAAAGCTATGCTGTATTTGAAGAAGTTGGAGAAGTTGGGTGTGACTAGAGTATAAGCGAATTACAGGGAGTGGTAGTGGTGGGAAATGAGGCCAATGAGTGGGCAAGGTCAAATAACAGAGGGCCTCTACAAGCAAGCTAAAGAACTTTAGCTTTTATTCTGGGATGTCAATGAAAGATTTTAAAGGTAGAGGAGTGGTATGTTTAAAGATCAGTGATAGCCACTTAGATCGAGGAAAAAACTGGATGCAGGAGCTCAGTTAGTTCTTCATTAACTAGAAAATGTTAGGAAAAAAAAAGACTCCTATAGATTTTGTTCATAGCATTTTAAGTAGTTGATGTCTAAAGCCAGTGGTATTCAAATCTGGTTGGCATTAGAATCACTAATTTTCAAAATATAGAATTTTGGTCTTAACCTAGCCATACTAAATCAAAGTTTATGAGGGTCAAGCCAGAGCATCTGTATTTCTAAAAGCCCTTGGTGATTATTATGCTGTTTTTTTTGAAGCCATTAGTCTCTAACGCACTGTCGTGTTTAACTCCAGGGAGCTTATATTCTAAATAGTCATAGTTAAAGATATAATATCTACGTACCATGGAAGAATAATGAGAAACTTTAAACTCTGGATATATTCATATATTTAGAACAAGATAGAATTTTAGAGGAGGAAGATACTAAAGAGATGATACAGTCCCAAGGGTCAGTAAACTTTTCCTGTGAAGGGCTAAGTAATAAATATTTTAGGTTTGTGGGCATACAGTCGCTGTGCAACTACTCAATTCTGTCAGTGTAACATGAAAGAAGCCATAGACAATACGTAAATGAACGGACGTGACTGTGTTTCAGTAAAACTGTTTACAAAAACAGCAGCTTGCTGACCCTTGATTCAGTCAATTTCAGAGAGGGAGAGTGTACAAAGTTAGAAGTTGGTAGAGAACTCACTATGTGGAATGCTGTTAGCAGTTTTATTTAATCTTCATATAGAAGGATAAATGGAATCCAAGATGTTAAGGAATTTCTCTAAATCTAGTAAGTGGTTCTGGAATTCATGGTTTTTGCTAGGCCAAATTTCTGCTTTTAGACTACATCATGGTGGTTTTCTGTGCTCCCCAATGTCTCGAATATGGGAATGCAGAGAAAAGCATGATCATTGTGAATTTTCAGCAGTGTGTGGTACAGAGTAGGCAGTTACATCTGTGAGTATTGTTGACTGAACAGGCTAGCTGTATCCATGCAGTGCTGTGGAAGGGCTTGCGGTGGGCCCTGAAGAAAGGGCTGTATAATTTGAATTCATTAAAAATTTTAATGTGTATTTTCTTTTACTCAAAAATAAAAAAGAGTTGTATTCTTCTTTCTGATTCCAGTAGCTGCTGCTGGTGGTGACAATGTCAAATAACGGCCTAGACATTCAAGACAAACCCCCAGCCCCTCCGATGAGAAATACCAGCACAATGATTGGAGCTGGCAGCAAAGATGCTGGAACCCTAAATCATGGTTCCAAACCTCTGCCTCCAAACCCAGAGGAGAAGAAAAAGAAGGACCGATTTTACCGATCCATCTTACCTGGAGATAAAAGTACAGTATTTCATTTCTTTCTCATCATTTGTATGTTAAACTTTTTTTATTTTTTATAACCTGAGTAAAATATCTGGCTTCTGTTGACTTAATTTTTCTTTAATACCTTTTTGTTTCTTCTTAAATGTTTCACTTGTCTTTCCTTCCTGAAGTGACTGAAGCCAAATGGAAAATAGACCTATTTTGTACTTTATTAACTATATCTGAGCAAAATTCCAGGAGAGTAATTATGCTCTTTCCAGATTTTGGACAATCTGAAGCTATTTATTTGTTTACTTTTCACATTTCTGAATGGTTTATGAAATTACAAAATATAAGAAATTGAAATGTCTTCATTTGGAAATTTTTTTTTTTTTCTGAATTAGTTTCATTTGTAATGTCTTCTTTCCAAATTCTTGATTTCCTCTTCCCCAGATTTGGGAATTAACTATCAGTAAGAATGTTGCTGAGAAGAGGAAACAGATAATTAGGACTCAACATGAGTGTACTGTGAGTGTCACACTGGACAGCCTCATTTCCTTTTTATTGATAAAACTTCTAGAAGAGTAAGTAATTAGGATTTTAACAGTGCATCTGAAAAAGTTACTGAGATTCTTACGGACAACATAGTGAAACAGAGGTTTGGGTGTCCACATAGATGGCTTTTGTTTAACCCCACAAATGTTAATTTAAGTGGCATTGATCTGAAGTAAAGTTTTCAGTTATGCTTACAGGGCCCTGTTCTGTTCTGTAAGTAGTTATCATGTACTTCTGATTCAGATGAATCTGATTCACCACTTAGCGGCTTTGTGACTTTAGGCATGTCAGTTAACCCTTTAACCTTTAGTTTCCTATCTTTAAAATTGAAATAATATCTCATAGGATTGTTGTGACACTACACGCAAAGTTCCTGATATAGTACCTTCTGTGATATAGTACCTTCTGCACAGAAGGTACTTAAATGTTAGTTCTTTCTCTTTACTCCTTTGTTGATTAATAGAAGCTGGGAGGCATAGCTGGTAGACTACGTGGGATTCTGAAACAGTAGGGCAAATATAACAAGTACAGTGGTGAATTGCAGAAAATATTTCCTGTTGTAGAAAAATATAACTGTATAACTACAGATCAGGGGAGACGGTAGATGATAGTGTCATTAACCAAATAAGAAACACAGGTAGGAGGAACAAATTAGGAGTGTTGGTGGTTGGAGGGCAGGGAAGATGATGACTTCAGACACATTGCATTTGGGGTGAAAAGATTATCTTAGACATATTGCGTTTGATGTATCTTTATATAGAAATGTTTAATAGGCAGATCTCACATATGGCAAATGCTTGTCAAATAACTGGAATGAGAATTATTGAGGACTTTTAATGAGTACTTTGGGCTTATATCTTTATGTGTGTGTATCCCTACCTTCACTGTGGGATTTTGGGGATCTAGAAAGAAGACATATGGGTAACATGCTAACTTTGATTTCCTGGCTAATTCATTTATATTGTACCTTCCAACTTCCTAGGTATAGGGGCTATGATCTAGGCAGTGTTACCCTGCCCCGGAATCTTCTTCCACATAGATAGCCACTTTGTTTATCCCTCAGTTTAGGTGTGTGTGTTTTTTTTTCATATTGATTGTACTGATGTTAAACCAATGTTAAGTAGGCTTTCAGATCAAATTTCTACATGTAGGGAAGAGGACTTTTTAAATTAAAAAGTTTAAATTGTTCTTACTAACTCAAACTGGGAAGGATAATAAGATTTTCACCTAATAGACATCATTGAAATTAAAAACTTTTGTGTTTCACTGGCTGCCATGAAGAAAGTGGAAAGATAACCTTCAGAGGGAAAAAATTTTCCCAAATTATATGTCTTATAATGGACTTGTATCTAAAATATATAAAGAATTATTAGAACTCAACAATGAAAAGACAAATAATTTAATTTTAAAATGGGCAAAGATTCTGAATAGATGTCTCTCCAAAGAAGATATACGAATGGCCAATAAGCACATGAAAAGGTGCTCAAAATTATTAGCCATCATGTTCAAAACCTCAATGAGATACCATTTTACACCCACTAGGAAGAGTATAATAAAAATGACAGATAATAAATGTTGATGAGGATGTGGAGAAATTACAACCCTCTTGATTGCTGGTGGGACTGTAACATGGTGCAGCCACTATGGAAAACAGTCTAGCAGTTCCTCAAAAGGTTAAAAGTGGAGTTACCATATGATTCATTAGTTCCACCAGAGAGAAATAAAAGCATGTATTTACACAAAAACTTGCACGTGAATGTTTATTGCAGCATTATTCATAATAGCCAAAAAGTGGAAACAACCCAAATATCCATCAGCTGATGAATGGACAAATAAAATGTTGTATATCCATAAAATGAAATATTATTTGGTAACAAAAAGAAATGAAGTCCTGATCCATGCTATAAGATGGATGAGCCTTGAAAACATTGTGTTAAGTAAAAGAAGCCAGTCACAAAGGATCACATATTGTATGATTCCATTTATATGAAATGTCCAGAATAGGCAAATTCATAGACAAAAAATAGATTAATGGTTGCGTAGGGCTGTAGAGGGAGAAAGGTGGTTGGGATTAGGAGGTGATGGCTAAGAGGTACAGAATTTCTTTTTAGAATGAAAATATTCTAAAATTGATTATGGAGATGCTTGCCGAGCTCTTTGAATATACTCAAAGCCATTAAATTGTACAGTATATGAGTAAGTTGAATGGTATGTGAATTATATCTCAATAAAGCTGTTCTTTGATAAAAGAAGATTCCTGCCTAAAACAACGAGCCTTCAGACATCATTGGGAAGTGAAGGCGCAGTCTTATGGCTGAATGGAGAAGCAGAAGTCTAGATATCTGGACTGTCATCTTAATTCTCCCATAAACGGGCTGCCTGATTTGGGTCAGTTACCTCTCTGCAGACTTCAGTGCTTTCATCTAAAAATGAGAGTCAGAGCAGTACACATGTACCAATTTCGTTTGCTTTTGAAATCCTATAGTTATATAAATGAGATATTACAAAGATATAGTTGGATCAGGCTTGTCTATATAGGTGAAAAGAAACTAGGCCATTGTAAAGTATTTTAGTCAGTGATAGAGCTGTAGACCCATAGGTTCTTCTGGAAATCCTAGCTGAGTAACCCTAAGCCAAATCTGATCTGAAAATAAATTTCACAGACTCAGGATCAAAGCTGCATCTCTATAGGTTGAAAGCATAGAGGTAGAAGACAGTTATAAGAAATTCTTGCAAAATAACCTAGTAACCACTCTTTTATCCTCTAGTTATAGATTTTCTATATATGCCCTGAGCACATAGGTTTCACCCTTGTGCTTTAATATCCCTGATAACTATAATTAATGCATACATCAAAATGAAATGTCTGAGGTTTTTTCCTTTTATTTGGAGCCTTTGTTCAAACAACAAACTTCTCAATTTAGACCGAGCAGGATACACAGCAGTGTTGGCGGTCTTTGAATTGATATGCCCTTCATTTAGTTTTTGAGAATTTAAACCAGCTGCATAGAGAAATGGTCTGGAACCAGACTTAAAGAACCTAGATTGAGTACTGCCTCTGACATTTGTTAACTCTGTGATTTATTTTAATTTCTTTTAATTTTAATATCCTCTTCTGTAAGGTGAGATTAGTAGGCTTTTGTCATTTGACAAAATGGGTGTAAAAGCATTTTCTAAACTGTAAAACGCAATACAAATATGAAGTTTATTTTTTTAATGAAAACCTAATTTATTGTTTTATCTGATATCCACAACAACTCATTTCCACTGGGGAGGTGAAGGCTTAGAGAAAAGTAAATTGCTTAAGGTCACACAGGTAGATAGTGGCAGGGATGAGTGTGGAACTAAGTCTTCCTAAAGTACCTCTTCTGTCATAACATACTGTCTTTATTAGTTGTTCTCAACCTGGTTACACATTGGACTTGTTGATGGTGCTTTTAAAAAATACAGATGCCTGTGTCCCACTCAGGCTTTTGGAGTCAGAATTTCCACAGGCGTACTTTTGGGTATGTAGGGAGATTTGGGAGATGAGAAAGAAGAGTTCTCTGTGGGCTGCAGTAGTGGTTGAGATTTGAGATGGCAGTGGGTAGAATGTCTTCAGCCATTACCTAATGCTGACCTCCAGCATAGCCTCTGTGTGTGCCTGGGGGATGTGTAAATGATTGGAAGGAGAATCTTTAATTCAGGGCCTGAAATAGGCGATGCTGAGTTGCAGAATTCCATGTGGAAAAAGCCTGGTTCTTGTGGTTAGGATCTGGAGCCTTTGGTTTATCCTAAGAAGTCTTGCAGCATTTAGTTTGAAATCTTTTTCTGACTGTATTTCACAACCAAAGCAGAATTCTCTGAGCTTGGGAAGAGTTTAGCAAAGTTAATTTTAACACTGGACTACGTCAGTGTTTCTCTGTCCACGTTTGGAATGTTTTACTGCCTTGAGCCCAGATTAGCTCAGCTGAGCCAATGAGAAGTGCTGCTTAAAAATAATTAAAAATAAAATAAGGATTGTGATTTGTGCTAAAAGTTTGATGGCTGTGCTGACACGTGGGATTTTACAGTGTTAGCCTCATTTCCCACGCTATCAGAAAGCCAAATGGACTAGGCCAGAGATAGGGTTAAAATTAAGATGGGTGAAGTTGCAAGCTTCTTTTCTCATTTTATTTTCTCAAGCCTGAGATCTCTAGTTACATGAAATCAATATTATTCTTTCCTCAACCACAGTTTTTCTCTTTTAGTGAGTGGGTCAAGAAATCTTACTCTGATAGTTTCTTATATATAAGAACCCTTGGCTTGGTGTCGCCCATACCACGCTCAGCCAGTGAGTGCACCGGCCATCCCCATATAGGATCCGAACTCGCGGCCTCAGTGCTCCCAGTGCCGCACTCAGCTGAGTGAGCCACAGGGTCGGCCCGATAGTTTCTTATATTAATGATAGTGTTTGTTAAGCTCTTCAGTTTACAAAGCACACACTTTCTTTAACTTTGTTCCTCAAAATAGTAATAATAATAATTAAAAAATAGGAATAACAAAATAGTAATAATAATAAAATAGTAACAACAGTAACCCAGCTGCTATTTATTGGATGCCTGTTAAGTACTACACATTATATTAGGAGCTTTGATATTTGTGAAATACAGCAGTCCTTTCAGGTAGACAAATATTACAGACAGTAAACTGAGGTTCATAGTGATTAAGTAACTTGCCCAAGGTCATCTAGCTAGGGAATGGCAGAGCTGGGATCGGGCCTTTATCTGTCTGATTTCAAGGTCCTTTCTGCTATAAGACACTTACACTCTAGGCCTCAGAGAGTTAGTGACTTGCCTAAGGTCAAGTGCTGCATAGTTGCAGTTCATGAAGTTTGAATTAGAACCAATGTCTCTTACTTCTAGACTGTGCTGTTTCATTCTTCTAAGCCCTCAGACACCACATAGTGTTTGAAGTTTCCCAGCCCAGAGTTGTTCAGACTAGTGCTTTTGGTAGAACTGATTGGCCAGTTCTTTGAACTTATTTTTAAACATTTGCATTTAATAGCATTCATTCTATCACTCACTGACATTCACTTAATCTGCAATAAGGGGAAGGCACAGTGCATATAGAAGAAGCTGTGCTGGAGTTTGAGCACTTGAGGTTGTCACCACTGCCGATCTCTGACTTTGTGACCTTTGGTAATTTGCTCTTTCTCAGTCTCAGTTATCTTACCTGTAATATGGGTACGTAATAATATTGATCTCAAAGAGTTGTTGAAAGGATTATGAAAGATGTGAAAATTATATAAACTGCTGTCCTGTTTAGAGTTGGTAGTACTTTTGGTGGCAGTTGTACTATATTGTTTATTGCTTGCTGTCATTTTCTTTTGGAATCTGTGATTAACACTTCAGAATTGTTTTTTTTTTTTCCTTTTTGTCTTTTTTACTGACTGGTAACGGGATCGCAACCCTCGGTGTCGCGCCCGTACCGGGGACTGGCAATGGGATCGCAACCCTCGGTGTTGCGCCCACACCGCGCTCAGCCAGTGAGCAGGAACCGGTCTCCACATGGGATCCGAACCCTGAACCCTCAGCGGGAGCACCGCCGCGCTCCCAAGCGGCGCACTCTCCAGTGCGCCACCGGGCCGGCCCAACACTTCAGAATTGTTAAGAGATTTACAAAATAACAGCTCTTAACAGGATTCCTCCAAGATGGGATTAAAGAATGGCCTGTTTTCTTCCTAAATAAATAGGCTTCATTTCTTGTTGGCTTAGACAAAGCTAATGGGAAGGCACAGGTTAAGTAATTTTGTGCACTGAGACTAAGCAGACTCAAAGAAAGGTTTCCCAAGAAGTTCTTAAGCTTCTCTGTAGTGTCAGAAGTAGGATTCTAAGCTCTGGATATGAGCCTGGACCTCTGGGACAAATAACATGTTTGAAACTGGGGCCAAAATGTAAGCATAGCCTCTTAAAATTATAAATCTCAGATACTCTTCACTTGTCTACTATTCTAATCTTTTTCCATTTCCCTTTCTTTTCCTTTTCTCATCTTCCTTCTATGTTCTCCTAACTCACTTATATGGTTGTTATCAACAAGGATTGGAAACATTGATATACAAGTAGATATGATATATATATATAGTAGGAGTTAGGCTGACTAACTACTGTGTTCAAGACTTTCTAAGGAAGTAATGCTTTATAATAGGTTTGGTTCCTATTTCCTTGTTGTGTGACCTGAGACAACTCACTGAACCTCTCTTGGCTTCAATTTCTTTCTCATTCATAAAATGAATTAAGTTTGATTAAATGCTCTGTAAGATCACATATAGCCCATGGACCATGATTCTCCTAGGTTCTTCCACTGAATTTTTGTCCTTATATAAAAAATTGCACAATGCAGAAATGTCCAACTCACTGAATTGTCACTGTGACCACACCTATCTGGCTACTACCCTGACCAAGAAGAATATTACCAGCCCCCTAAAAGTTCCTACATTTTCCCTTCCAGGCACTAATATCTTTCTCTTACCCAATGATAAATAAACATCATGAATGAGTTTGCCTATTTTTGAACTTGACATACTGTGAGAAATGCCCTCACCCGTCCAGTACCAAAGGATGGACACGGAGACACGAGGTACAGCAAAGCAAGACTTTAATTACGGCCTTGCAAGGTTTGGGTGTCTGAAGGGCAGGCACATGGAAAGGACTGAAACAAGCAATTTTTTTCCTAGTACGCAAGTCCCTCCCCCTGCCTCCTCAATGGCTGTGAGTACTGCAGTGTGCACAGTCTTTCTGAATGATGGCTAAAATTTATTACCCCCTTGCAAGGAATTCCTTTGTCTGGGGGCTCAGGACAAGCCCCCCAAAAGACCTGCCTAAGCCCTGTGAAGGGAGAAATACCAGAGAATGAAGAAAACAATGGGTGCTAGTAACTAATTACCATCTCAAGGAGAGCCTTAGCTGTTCAAAGACCCTCTGGGAAAATGAAAACAAAGGGGCTAAGAACTAATTACCATCTCAATAAAACACCATCAGATAAGTCATTTCTGAAAATGAATGTTAGATTATTTTCTTACACACACATAGAATCATACATGTATATTCTTTTTCTTTTTAATTGGTTATGAATGTTCATGGAGTACAAAGCTGACCATCACCACTTGTGTGGAAGGTATGATGACCAGATCAATACTAGCAGCATGCCCATTACCACAAATTGTGATTATTCCGTGTCCCCCACCCAATTAATCCCTGACCTCCCTCCCCCTCCCCTTTCCCCACACCCCTCCGCAAACCCTAGGTCTGTTCTCTCCCTCTACAACTCCAACTCCCCACTGTGGTCTTTCCTTCCTTCTTTCTCTCTTAGCTCCCAGTTATGAGTAAGGACATGTGGTATTTTTTGTTTGCCTTCATTTGATCAACATTGTTCATAAGATTTATACATGTTTTTATGTACCACTGTAGTTCATTTTCCATGTTGTATAATATTCTCTTATAGGAATATTTTCCATTGTACTCTTGATGAACATTTGGTTAATTTCAGTAGACTATTAAGAGTAATGTTTTCTGATCATTCTTGTACGTCTCGATACATGTGTTCACACATTTGTTTGTATACACATAGTGACATAGTGAAATTGCTGGGCATGGACATGCTTATGTTAAAGTTTGATAGGTAATACCAAAAGTTCAAAGTGATTGTTTCAATTTATATTCCCACCAATAGTTCCTAAGAATTCTAGTTACTTCACTTCTTTGTCACCATTTAGTGTTGCAAGTCTTTAATTTTAGGAATTCTGGTGTGTGGTATCTGATGACTAATGAGCTTGAGCAACTTTTCATGTGTTAATTGGCAGTTTGGATATCCGTTTTTGTGAAGTACCTTTTCAAGTCTTTTGCCCATTTGTAGGAATTCTTACCTAGTAAGTCTTTTGTCAGTTATATCTGTTACAGATGTCTTCTGTTGTGCTCTTAATGGTATCTTTGATAGAAGCTTGGCATGGTGTATGATAGAATTTTAATGTAGTCAAATTTATTATTTCCTTTCTAATGCTTTCTGTTCTATTTTTGAAGTCTTTACCTCTAAGGCATCAAGATTTTTCTCCTATTTGAATTTTCTATGTTAATGTACATGAGCATATTATCTGTAAATTGTGATAGTTTTCTTTCATCCTTTCTAATACTTCTTCTTTTACTTCTTTTTCTTGCCTAATTGCAGTGGCCGATAACTTCAATGCCATGATGAATACAAGTGGTGATGGGGAACACCCTTATCTTGTTCTTAATCTCAGAGGAAAATCTTTGAAGATATCATGATTAAGTATGATGTTTGCTCTAGGGTTTTGGGTAATTAACTTTTATTAGATTAAGTAAATTCCCTCATAACCCCAGTTTGCTGAGGGTTTTTATTATTTATTTATTTATTTATTTATTGAGAGAGAGAGAGAGAGAGAGAGAGTGTGTGTGTGTGTGTGTGTGTGTGTGTGTGTGTGTGTGGTCAGAATACTTAAGGTCTACTTTTCTGACAAATTTCAAGTATATGGTACATTATTAACAATAGTTGCCATACTGTGCATTAAGTTTCCAGAATTTATTCATCTTGTAACTGTAAGTTTGTATCATTTGAACTTATAATTGTAAATTTGATCAACATCTCCCCATTTCCTTCAACTTCTGGAAACCACCCTTCTACTCTCTGTTTCTATGAGTTTAACTTTTTTAAACTCCACATATAAGTAAGATCATGTAGTATTTGTCTTTCTGTGTCAGGCTTATTAGCATAATGTCCTCTAGATTCATCATGTTATTGCAAATGAAAGGATTTTCTTCTTTGTCAAGGCTTAATAATATTACTTTATATGTATCCCAAATTTTCTTTTCTTTTCCTTTCATTCTTTCTTTTCCTTTCTTTCTTTCTTTTCCTTTCTTCCTTCCTTCCTTCCTTCCTCCCTCCCTCCCTCCCTGATTGTCCCCCCTCCTGCCGATGATGTGAGGGCCAGATTCATACTGGGGGCATACTCCTTACCAGAAATTACTTTTGTACCCTTTGTCCCCTCCCAATTATTCCCCAGTCTCCTTCCCCCTCCCCCTCTCCCCTCCACTCCAATTTGTACCCCTAGGAATGTTCCCTCCCTCTGTTGGATCATGGCACTGCTAGGGTCTTTCTTTCCTGCCTTCCTTTCTCTCTTAGCTCTCACACATGAGTGAGCACATGTGGTATTTAAAAAGCACACACCCCTCTCTGTGCTTTGCTTGTTTCACTCAACATAAGTTTCTCCAGGTTTATCCATGTTGTTACAAATGGGAGTATTTCATTCTTTTTTATGGCAGAGTAGTATTCCATAGTGTATATATACCACAGTTTCCTTATTGAATTACCTATTGATGAACATTTAGGTTGGTTCCATATCTTGGCTATTGTAAACAGAGCTGCAGTAAACATGGGAGTGCAGGTATCTCTTCAACATGCTGATTTCCATTCCTCTAGATATATACCCAGAAGAGGGATTGCTGGATCATATGGAAGATCTATCTGTAGTTCTTTGAGAGACCTCCAAATTGTTTTCCAAAGTGGTTGTACTAATTTACAGTCCCACCAACAGTACAGTAGTGTTCCCTTTTCTCCACACCCTCGCCAGCATTTTTTATTCACTGTCTTTTTTATTATAGCCAGTCTAACTGGAGTGAGGTGGTATCTCAATGTGGTTTTAATTTGCATTTCCCTGATGACTAGTGATGTTGAGCATTTTTTCATGTATCTGTTGGCCATTTTATGTCTTCCTTTGAAAAATGTCTGTTCAGCTCCTTTGCCCATTTTTTAATTGGGTCATTTATCTTTTTACTGTATAATTGCTTGAGTTCTATGTATATTCTGGATATTAGTCCCTTGTTGGATGCATAGTTAGCAAAAATTTTCTCCCACTCTGTAGGTTGTCTTTTCACTCTGTTGATTGTTTCTTTTGCTGTGCAGAAACTTTTTAGTTTGATAGAGTCCCATTTGTTTAGTTCTTCTTTTGCTGCTTGTGCTTTCGGGTACATGTTCATAAAACCTGTGCCCTGACTTAACTGCTGAAGTGTTTCACCTATATTTTCCCTTTGTAATTTTATAGTTCTGGGTCTTATACCTAAGTCTTTAATCCATTTTGAGTTGATTTTAGCGTATGGAGAAAGATGCATATCTAGTTTCATTCTTCTGCATATGGATATCCAGTTTTCCCAGCACCACTTGTTGAAAAGGCAATCTTTTCCCCAATGTAGATTTTTGTTGTCTTTGTCTAATATCAGATGGCTATAAGCCTGAGGAGTGATTTCTGGGTTCTCTATTCTACTCCACTGTCTGAATGTCTATTTTTATACCAGTACCATGCTGTTTTGGTTACAACAGCTTTGTAGTTTAATTTGAAGTCAGGCAGAGTTATGCCTCCATCTTTGTTTTTTTTTTTTCCTCAGGATTGCTTTGGCTATTCAGGGTCTTTTGTTTTTCTATATGGAAAGGTAAGATTGTTTTTTCCATTTCAGTGAAGAATGTCATCATTGGTATTTTGATGGGGATTGTATTGAATCTTTAGATCACTTTGGGTAGTATAGACATTTTCACAATGTTAATTCTTCCAATCCAAGAGCATGGAATATCTTTCCATCTTTTTGCGTCCTCTTTTATTTCTTTCAGAAGTGGTTTGTAATTCTCATTGTAGATGTCTTTCACCTCCTTGGTTAAATTGATCCCTAGGTATCATATTTTTTTTGGCTCTTGCCTGATTGCTCTAGCTAGTATCTCCAGTACTATGTTGAATAGAAGTGGTGAGAGTGGACATCCTTGTCTTGTTCCTGTCCTTAATGGGAAGGCCTTCAATTTTTCCCCATTCAGAATAATACTGGCGGTGGGCTTGTCATAAATGGCTTTTTTTGTGTTAAGGTATTTTCCTTCCATACCTAGTTTGTTGAGAGTCTTTATCATGAAGGAATATTGAATTTTGTCAAATGCTTTTTCATCATCTATTGAGAATCATATGAATTTAGTCCTTGAGCTTATTGATGTGATGTATCACGTTTATTGACTTTTGTATGTTGAACCATCCTTTCATCCCTGGGATAAATCCCACTTGATCATAGTGTATAATTTTTTAAATATATTTCTGTATTCTAATTGCTAATATTTTGTTGATTTTAGCATCTAGGTTCATCAAGGATATTGGCCTATAATTTTATTTTTTTATTGTGTCTTTATCTGGTCTTGGTATCAGAGTTATGCTGGCCTCATAGAATGAGTTTGGGAGAGTAGTGTCTGTTTCAATTGTCTGGAATAGTTTCATGAGAATTGGTATTAACGCCTCTTTAAAAGTTTGTTAGAATTCAGCTGTAAAGCCATCGGACCAGGACTTTTTTTTGTTGGAAGATTGCTAATTACTGCTTAAATCTCCTTGCTTGTTATTGGTCTGTTCGGGTTTTCTATCTCTTCCTGGTTCAGTCTTCGTAATTTATATGTGTCTAGAAACTTATCCGTATCTTCCAGATTTTCAAATTTGTTGTCATACAGTTGTTTATAATAGTCTCTAACGATTCTTTGTATTTCTGTGGTATCAGTTGTAATGTCTCCCTTTTCATTTGTGATTTTTGTTATTTGGATCTTCTCTCTCCTTTTTTGTGTTAATCTAGCTAATGGTGTGTCTATTTTGTTTATCTTCTTGAAAAACCAACTTTTAGTTTTGTTGATCTTTTCTATTGTTTTTTTGGGTCTCTATTTCATTTAGTTCTGCTCTGATCTTAATTATTTCCATCTACTGCCTTTAGGTTTGGATTGTTGTTGTTTTTCAAGTTATTTGAGGTGTAGTGTTAGGTCATTTATTTGAAGTCTTTCCATTTGCATTTACTGTAATAAATTTACCTGTTAGTACTGCTTTTGCAGCATTCCACAAGTTTTGGTATGGTGTATCTTTATTTTTATTAGTTTCAATAAATTTTTTGATTTCCTGTTTACTTTCTTCTTGGACCCATAGGTCATTCACGAGCCTATTATTTATTTTCCATGCATTTGTATAGCTTCCAGCATTTTGCTTATTGTTTGTCTCCAGTTTTAGTCCATTGTGGTCTGAAAAGATTGTTGGAATGATTTCCATTTTTTAAAAATTTGCTGAGACTAGATTTGTGACCTAATATGTGGTCTATCCTGGAGAATGTACTCTGAGCTCATGAGAAGAAAGTGTATTCTTTAGCTGTTGGGTGAAATGTTCTGTATATATCTGCCAAGTCCAGTTGGTCTAGGGTGTAGATTAAATCCTGTGTCTCTTTGTTGACTTGTTGCCTGGAAGTCCTGTCCCATACTGAGAGAGGGGTGTTAAGATCACCTACTATTAATGTATTAGGACCTATCTCCTTCTTTAGGTCTAAGAGTGTTTGCTTGATATATCTGGGTGCTCCAGTATTGGGTGCATACATGTTTATGATTGTTATGTCTTCTGGCTGGATAGTTCTCTTTATCTGGATAGTTTCCTTTCATTTCTAGAAGTTCTGCTGCACTCTTTTTTATGGTATTAATCTTTTTGTAGATTCCCTTTATATAATGGCCTTCTTTGTCTTTTTTAATGTTTTTTGGTTTAAAGTCTATTTTTGTCCAATATGAGAATAGCTACTCCTTCTCATTTTTGGTTTCCATTTGTGTAGTATATCTTTTCCATCCCTTCACTTTTAGTCTATGTGTGTCTTTACAGGTGAGGTGGGTCTCTTGAAGACAGCATATACTTGGGTCTAGCTTTTTAATCCAGTCAGTCTATGTCTTTTGAATGAGGAGTTTAATACATTCACATTTAGAGTAGTTATTGAGAAGTGTTGTTTAATTCCTGTCATTTAATTGCTACTTGTTGAGGTGGTTTATATATCTTTTGATCATTATTTCCTTTTTTATTTCTCTTCTTCAATGTGAGTTGGGAATTTAAGGTGGAATGATTTAGCTTCTTTTCCTTTCTTGCTGGCAGTTTTGTTTTAACTGTGAGTTTTGCTCTTTCTTATGTATTCATGATGGTGGTCACCATTATTCAGATTCAAAATGAATGACTCCCTTGAGAATTTCTTGCAGGGCTGGTCGCATGGTGGTGAATTCCCACAACTTTTGTTTATCTGGGAAATAATAAACAAAATAATATCTGGCCTTGCTGGGTAAAGTTTTTTCTTTTAGGATTTTGAATATATTGTTCTACTTTCTTCTGGCCTGTAGGGTTTCAGTTGAGAAGTCTGCTGTTAGTTTGATGGGGGTTCCCCTATAAGTGACCTGATGCTTTTCTCTTGCTGCTTTTAGATTCTCTCTTTGTCTTTGAGCTTTGCAAGTTTAACTATAATATGTCTTGGGAGGATCTTTTTGGATTAAATCTCTTTGAGGACCTTTGAGCTTCCTGGATCTGAAGGTCAGTATCTTGCCCTATACTTGGGAAGTTTTCTGTTACTATTTCCTTGAGTAGGTTTTCAATACCTTTTTCTTTCTCCTGCACTTCAGGAATACCCACAATGCTGATGTTAGAGTGCTTGAGGTTGTCTGCTATCTCTCTTAGGTTTTCCTCATTATTTTTAATTCTTTTTTCCTTTTTTTTCTTTTTTTTTTTCCTTTTTGTCTTTTTTCGTGTCCGGCAATGGATCGCAACCCTCAGTGTCGCACCCGTACCGGACCGGGACCGGCAATGGGATCGCAACCCTCGGTGCTGCGCCCACACCTCGCTCAGCCAGTGAGCGGGAACCAGTCTGTATGTGGGATCCGAACCCTCGGTGGGAGCGCCACTGCGCTCCCAAGCAGCACACTGTAGCAGTGCACCACCGGGCCGGCCCTTTTTTCCTTTTTTTTTTTTGTCTGCCTGAGTTATTTCAAAAAGACCATCTTCAAGCTCTGAAATTCTTTCTTCTGCTTGCTTTATGCTGCTGCTCAAGCTCTCAGTTGTGTTGTTTATTTCATTGAGTGAGTCTTTCATTTCTAGAAGTTCTGCTACACTCTTTTTTATGGTATTAGTCTCTTTGTAGATTTCCTCCTTCATATTCTGGATGTTTTTTTCTTGTTTCATTGTGTTCTCTAATTGAGTCTTCCTTTATTTCTTCAAGTTTTCTTAAGATCATTCCTCGAAATTCTTTTTCAGACATTTCAAGGATTCCCTGTTCCATGGAGTCTGACTTTGGGGCATTACTGTATCCTTTTGGTGGTGTTATTTCTTCTTGATTGTTTGTTCTTCTAATATTTTTTTGCTGATGCTTGGTCATTTGGTAGGGTGTTTGCTGCTTCTGTTACACTGAGTTTGACTGTGGAGTGGCCTTGGTTGCTACTGTGGGGGGTGAATTGTTTTTGCTTGACAGTAGGAGTGGTGGTGGTTATGTTAAACAACCTTGGTTCCTGTTCGAGACTCTGTGATTGTAGAATGAGCCCCTAGCATCATGAAGTTCTGCTGGGCCAAACTCGGTGTGTTGGATCCGTAGGCTGGTGCTCCCCCCGGGTCTGAGGTTAGGTGAGGGGCTGTGTCCAGCTGTGTGGTTCCGTTGGCTGGTGTTGCTGCTGGCTGCTGCCAGCGGGCTCACCTGTGTGGTGTCGGTTCAGGGCACGGGGGCAGGGCCTGGAGTCCCCCCTGCCTCCCCTGCCTGGGTCCGAGGTGATGGGGTGAGGGGGCTGCATGGAGCTGCACAGTTCCACTGGCTGGTGCTGCTGCCGGCTCACTGAGAGCTTTTAATCACCATTGGTATCACACTTCAGCAAATGCTTTTTCTGCGTTAATTGAATTGATTATATATATATATTTTCTGTATTTTCTTAATATGGTAAATTATATTTTCTTTTTTAAAAAAATTGAGATGCAATTCAAGTACCATACCATTTACTATCTTAAAATATATAATTCAGGGCCGGCCCGGTGGCGCACTGCTACAGTGCGCCGCTTGGGAGCGCGGCGATGCTCCCGCCGAGGGTTCGGATCCCACATACAGACCGGCCGCTCACTGGCTGAGCGAGGTTGCGGGTGCAACACCGAGGGTTGCAATCCCGTTGCCGGTCCGGTCCGGTACGGGCGTGACACTGAGGGTTGTGATCCGTTGCCGGTCACGAAAAAAGACAAAAAGGAAAAAAATATATATATATATAATTCAGTGGTTTTTATTCAGTTCACAAGATTGTACAACCATTACAATGATCTAATTTCAGTACATTTTCATCACTGCAAAAAGAAACCCCATATCTGTTAGCATTCCCTTCTCCCAGCCCCTGGCAACCACCAATCTACTTTCTGTCTATGGATTTGCCTATTGTGGACATTTCATATAAATCGAATTACAAGAGTACTTCAAAAAGTTCATTGAAAAGTAGTATTGAAAGATAATATGAATCTTTCCATGAACTTTTAAAAATACCCTCATATATAATATGTGGCCTTTTGTGATTGGCTTTTTTCACTTAGCATGTTTTTAAGGTTCATTCGTGTTGTAGCATGGATCAGGACTTTCTTTCTATGACTGAATAACATTTCATTATATGGATATGCCACATTTTATCCATTCATCTGTTGAGGGACATTTGGGTTGCTTCCACTTTTTGACTGTTATGAATAATTCTGCTGTAAACATTCATGTACAAGTTTTTGTGTAGGCATAAGTTTTCATTACATTCCTCCAGATCCATATTTCTAGTCATCATAAAAAATTTACTACAGCAGCAGTTGTCCCAGGGAGACTGAGGTTTGTGGCCTTGGGATATGAGACCATCAGGATCTTGGGTTTGCTTTACTTTCTCCATTGTGTCTTCCCTCAGTCCCAAGCTCAGAGTACATGCTTAGTAAGAGTTTATGAAATTTGGTTGACTTGCTGGTCAGGTGGAAAGCTGGGAGGAAAATCACACTGTTTACTCCTCTTGGCCTTTGCCTATTCTGTTTCTTTCTGGAATGTTCTTTTCTATCTTTGCCTGGCTAACTCCTATTCATCCTTCATGACTTTCAGGTATTATCTTCTCCAGAAAGGTCATTTATGACATACTTTCATCTGTACTTTGAGCATGGATTATTGTTCGATTTTGCAGATTAAGGACTTGAAACTCAGAGAAAGTGACTTTCCCAGGGTCACATAGTGAGTTAATGGCAAAGATAATACTGAATCGTTCTTCCTCTAACTCCTAGCCCCAGAGACTTCCTACTGGTAGAGAGTTCTTTTAATTCCCTCACCTCAGTCTGTCCAGCTGTAAAATGGAGATAATCCATACTGTCTGGCTCTTGGGTTTGTTGAGAGGAGCCAGTGAGACAGTGTGAAAGAGCTTCATGAAGGGCTACACACATGTAAGGCAGGTGGGTTGTTACTTCCAAGAAGGGATTGGCTAAGTTCCAGGTGACTTTGGAACTGCATGGCTCCTCCAGTTCTCTCTTGCGTTTCTACTTCAAGAACGCTGTTTCTTCTGGTGATCCCCAGCTGATGAGTACTGAGACTAAATTGTACAGCACCCAGGCTAAATTCTACCAGCTAGATTTCCCCTTTCCCGCTACTTCCCTCCTCTATCACTTCAGCCAGGCCCTTCCTGTTCTTGTACCACACACAAATCTGGTCTGTGTTAAACTGTTATTTCAGTCAGTAGTTGCTTCCAGTCAAATCAGTCAGTAGGGATTGGGGGGTATAATGAAGAGTAAAAGACTTGATCAGGTGAAGTGAGTCTTACTACCATGTGCTCTAGGACTAAGGGCAAGTCAGTTTACTTCTCAGGGTCTCTTTCCTCAGCAAGTGAAATTACAGGGTTTCTGAGGTCACTTCCTAATATTTTCTAGGATTTTTTTTTTTTTTCCGTGACCGGTAAGGGGATTGCAACCCTTGGCTTGGTGTCGTCTGCACCACGCTCAGCCAGTGAGTGCACTGGCCATTCCTATATAGGATCTGAACCCATGGCGGGAGCGTTGCTGCGCTCCCAGCGCCACACTCTCCTGAGTGCGCCACGGGGTCGGCCCTTCTAGGATATTTTTGAACTAAGTAAGCTCTGTGCTAGGTTGAGATTCAGAAGTATAATGATTGTAATTAGAAGCCATGATTTTGGTCTTTAAGAAGCTTACGTTTTAGGCTTAAAAATAGCAAGGAATTATACAAGAGAGAAAATGGCTAGATGCATGGTGGCATAGTAGAGTCAGTACCTTGGGAATTGACAGGGGGAGGAAAGGTCAGGAAATCCTTTCTGGAAGAAGTGGGACTTGCACCAGTCTTTTAAAAGATGGCTTAGACAGGGAGAATGAGAGGGAGAGCATTCCAAGCAAGGAGAAGAAAAAGTGAACTTGGAGGTGGGAGTATGTGAGATATGTTCAAAGGTTGCAGGGTAAAGAGTCCAGTAGAAGCAGAGCCAACTTCAGCATTACCCTATATGTCCGTGTGTTAAATGATTTTATTTCCCTGGGCTCTTTTCTATAAACTACTTATCCTCTGAGCCACCCTCTCTGGGTCTCCATTACCGAAGTCCCTTCTGTAGTTGACAGTCCATGCCTATGATGTTGTATTATAAAGTATATAAATAATATACAATAGAAATGATATATAAAATATAATAAAAATTAAAACCTAAATAAAACATTAATGTAATTATACTTCCATAAAACCTTTTAAGTGACTAGATCAGAAGAAATTTAGAAACAGAAAGCAGTTTGGAACAGAAAGCAGTTTCAAAGCCCTGCCACATGTTCCACACATTCAAGCTATGAACAGGACAGATGGACTAATGTCATAAATGGCTGCTTAACTTGGGCCCTGATATAACCCTTAGCCTTCTCTTTCTCAAAACAGCTGCTTCTGGAAGGGAAAGTGCCAAGTGCAGAAATAGCTTAAATCCTAGCAATTGGGATGTAGGCAAATGGTTCTCATTAAGATACTGAAGAAAAACCTTTGGAATCAGACCTCCGTTCAAATCCTAGCTCTCAGCTGTATTAGTAAATCATTCAGTTTCCTCCTCTGTAAAATGACAGTAGTGATATTTATCTCATAGGATTGTAAGGATGACAGTAGTAATATCGATCTTATAGGATTGTAAGAATGAAGGAAAATAAAGTAAATCATGGTACATATACATAGTAAGTTTTTAATGTTATTTCTTCTCATTATACCAAAGTATGTTTTCTTGATTCAACTTGAAATTCTTTAGAGGAGGTAAAGTAGAATGTAAAGGACCTTGGCTTTAAGCCAAACCTTTTGGATTTTAATTACTTAATGACTGTAGGCAAGTCTGTGCTTCAATTTCCTAATCTCTAAGTGAAAATTGCCTCTTAGGATTGTAGTAATTTTATGAGATAATAGATATGAAATACCTATTAAAAACCGTTAAATGCCATCTCAGGAAGAAATTTAACTACAGAGCTTTGAGATTGCTCATCTTCCTATTTTCATAGGCTTGTAGAATGTAGTAGCTGGAAGGGCGCTTGAGAGCATCTAGTCCATTCTCCCTATTGTTCAGATGGGAAAGCAGAGATCCTGGACTATATACTGTGGTGGGGTAGGGATAAAACTGGCTTGGACTCCAGACCTTCTAGTTTTTTCCTCCGCCTTTTGCTGCCTTTCATGGGGGTTATGCTAGGTCTGTAGAGGCATTAGGACTTCAGAATTTCTTTTAGCCAGTGTGCTGTGCTCCCAGACAACAGGGTTTTAAAGCAGGGCTGCCGAGTGCTAGATAGCAAATTTTGTGAAAGTTAAGCCAGAGCTGGTGAAAGGAAACATTTATTCCTGCCCTGGAGAGAATTTGTCTGTCTTAGGCAGATTGCTATACTCCTTGCCCATTGGAGGTAGATGTCTGGTCATTTGTTTCTTTCTTCATTCACTGCCTAAGCACTTATTTTGTGCCAGGCGTATGCTCGTCTCTGTGAATTTGTGATGAATTGAACATGGCCCCTGTACTTGGAACCCAGTCTGGTAGGGAAGATAAACACTTAAAATAGGCAACTACTGTATTGGTGATGTGGGAACAGAAGAAAGGCTGGAGAACTGCCCAACCTAGAGATCAGGAAGGATTTCACAGAAGAGATGACTTGCCCTGTATCAACTGGCTAATTAGTGGTAGAACTAGGACTATTAACTCTGACAAATGTTCTTTTTGCTCCTCCCTTACTTTAGTTCAACAAACGATTAAGTCTTTAAACATGCATTGAGCATATACTCCAATCCAAGTTTGAGGTTGGGCTCTGTAAATACATATGTGAAGTCAACAGACCTTGCCCTTTAAAGGAGCCTAAAGCTCAATAAAGAGCTAAAAGAAGCCTAAAAACTTAATAATCTTCCTGTTTTTTATTTCCCTTTCCCTGTTTCTCTTGCAGCAAATAAAAAGAAGGAGAAGGAGCGGCCAGAGATTTCTCTTCCTTCAGATTTTGAGCACACAATTCATGTCGGTTTTGATGCTGTCACAGGGGAGTTTACGGTAAGTCCTAGGTCACAAGAAAGACCTTTTAGAAAGGTCTTTTAGAGTTCTGTTAGATTCAGTCCTTTCTCACCTTCCTGATGCTTCTGTCTCTGCCTGAGACCCTCATTACAATCTTCCTACATTCATTAAAGGGACATTTTTCTCACCTCCAAACTTATACCCAGAAATGCCTTTCAATCTCCATTCCTAAATAAACCTCTGTTAAAGTGGCCCCTTGGTAGCAGGCTCTGTGCAGGGCGCTGATGATGCAGCACACATCAGACCTTGTACCTACTCTAAAGGAGGTATAGCGTGGTGAAGGAGCAAACATCTCAAGAAATGGCTAATACAACGAGAAAGAACATATAAGGAGAGACGTGTAAACTCTGAGGGTGTGGAGAGAAAGGAATGACTAACAAACTCATCTTTAGCTGCTAGCAGATATTACTGTTAGCTCTGATGTTCTTTCAGAGTCCCCTGTGACTGTGCCTTCTTGATAGCTTTCCATGTGTGTCTTATAGGGGATGCCAGAGCAGTGGGCCCGCTTGCTTCAGACATCAAATATCACAAAGTCGGAGCAGAAGAAAAACCCACAGGCAGTTCTGGATGTGTTGGAATTTTACAACTCAAAGAAGACCTCCAACAGCCAGAAGTACATGAGCTTTACAGGTATGAGGATTGTGTCCAGGTACAATCTCAGCAATAGAAGGTTTTAATCTGGGTGGAAAAGCTCCACATACCTATTGGTCTGGGGTGAGAGAAAAAAATATTGGAAAGAGTAGAGGTGGTACTTTCATTAAGATGAAATTTGGAATTTGAGATCCAAGATGATGGGTTTTTGTATCAAACTTGAGTCTTCACTCTGAAACTGCATTTTTCTTTTGGATTTTGTTGTTGTTTTTGTTGTTTTCTTACTTTTGTGTGTGTGTGTGTTTTGCTTTTTTAGTCTTTTTCTTTTTTCTTTTCTCTTTCCTGAAACTTCATGTTTTAAAAAAATAGCTTGGTATTATACATAAAGGACACAGGCTTTGTGGTAGAAGGTCCAAATTCTAACACTCACGAGGTTCTAACAGTTACTTCATTTCTTTGAGCCTCAAAATGGGAATAATAGTTCGTATCTCAAGAGGTTATAGTAAGGAATAAATGAGCTCATTGATGTGAAAGTTCTTTATAGGTTGTAAAAACAACATTATGGAACTGTAACTATTATTATCATCATTATTATCAATATCATTTTTTATTTAATAATGTCAATATGTATCTTTCAAGTAGGCAGGTCTGATTTCTTCCTCAAGGGACTAATTTTTATCAGTCAAATGAAAAGCTGGCCAATAATAATAAATGTTCTTTAGATGTGCTGTTTTTATATGGACTGTATATTTGATAGTGTTTTTCATAGCAGAATTGGGATTAAAACCCAGTTCTCCTAATTCCTAGACCAACACCTTTTGAATTTACTGCTTGCCTCTAATAGTTTTATTTGGAGCACCTCTTTCCATAGCAGAGAAATTCTTTTTTTCTCTAAGATAACTTCTGAGAGGCCCATATTTCTGAAAACTTGCCTTTTATATAGCATCTTAGAACATTAGTCCAAGAAGTACCTTAGAATGTATCAGCTTTGCTTTGTTTTGCAGACAGAAAAGCCAAAAAAAGTCCTTTCTAATGTGGCTAAATTAAGTGGCAGGGCTAGTCTTTCAATTCTCAGTGTGGTGCTGGTGCTCTTTGCTCAAGCTGCCTTCTTCAAAGGGCAGTATTGTTGGGGAAGGTGACAACCAGTATGAACTGGCTAATTTTGAAGAATGCTTTCCCCAGCCAATATCTGGCTTGTATCAAAGGGGACAGATGGTGAGGATGACAGACTGCAGCTTTACTGTTGCTGCCATGGTGGTACTCAGGAGAGGGTCATGTATGTTCCCAGCAGTATTTCCTTCCTCTCATCTGGCCCTGCTGGGTCTGTCTCACTTCTTCCTTTGAGGGACTGGATCATTCTAAGGAGGAATTGGGGTGGAGGGTACTGAATAGGAAAGTTTTCTAGTCATGAAATTAGACCTTATGTTTAAGGAGTTTGTCTTGGAGACATCAGTTTACAAGCTGTCTTTGAAAGCCTCAGCAATGAAGTCTTTAGAAGAATCTGTTTTTCTTTGTGCATGTATGTTTATGGAGGCATAGCTCTGTGAGTTTGCATATGATTAGAATTAAAATCTACTTAAGTATTCATGAATGAATATGTATATAGATATACACATTCAAGTAATTGTGTGTATGTTCATCTGTGCATGCATATATGAATAATATTAAGTATGTATGTATAGATTTGTGTGCATATATCTACTTTTGTGTGTATAATTTGTGCACATATGTATATAGGTGTATGTGTAGGATTTTTAATTTCCTAAAAGTTGAAGACAAGGGCCAACTTAGGTAAAATTGTATATTCAGCACCATTTATTTTTAATGTCACATCTCTCCTTTCCCCATTTCCCTTCCTCTCACACTATTGGTTATGATAACACTACCTCAATTTATATGTGCTCACATGTGTATTATCTGATGTGATTCTTATGATGGCCTTGGGGGGTTGGCAGAGCAAGGACTATTACCCCATTTTATAGACTCAAATTAGGCTCAGAGAAATTAAATGACTTACCCAAGGAGACTCAGCTGATTTGTGATGGAAATTTGTTTTCAACTTGGGCCTTTAAACAGTTTGCACAACCCTCCATGCCAATTTTTTGTCAACTTTCCTATTTTTTCAACACTTAATTTTCTGTACCAATTAATAGCTAATGTGAAAAGTAGGGGGAAAGTAGATGAGACTGACTAGATTAACAACCTAACTAGGTCTTAGCCCTAATTTGCCACTGACTTATGTGACCTTGAGCCAGTTTCTTTCCCTTTCTGAACCTGTTTCCTCATTTGTAAAATTTAAGGGTTGGAAGTTTCTATTTGGTCATTCTGTGCTTTGGAATTAGATTTTGATATACAGAGCTTGTATATCACTTTTAAAAAGATGAGTATTTATTTGTTTTTTATATGGTGTAAGAGGTATGTTTATTACCAGAATACCCAGTCCTCAAAAATATTAGCAGTGTGTAAAGTTAGAGGTAGTGCAGTGAAGACACAGTGTTGCATTCCACCTAAGCTAATACTCTTTTGGATAAGAAAAACAAATGAATTATGTTTAAAGTATATCCTGAATTGATTTCTCTAAGGTATAGCTGGCCATTCAGGATTGTTTTAAGAACATGTTGTCATAGCTTGCCTTATTTCCAGCTTTGTGGGTCCATGATTTACTGTAGGGCCAAAGAAGCTGTGTCTGGCATTTTCTTATTTGGTGTAATTGGGATCTTGGACTTTCTCTAGGCTTGGTTCTTAGTGAGAAATATGTTGGATTTGATGAAATATTTCTCCTTAATTTCATTGGTGGTGAACTGGCAAAGTCAGTTTCTCCTTGGACCATTAGGAATTTAAGAACAAAACCAAAGATGATACTTGGTCTTTAAACTTCTTTTCTTACTGAGATCTCCACTGAGTCTCCCTCCATTTCATATTTCGTTAAGTCCAAGATATCATTGGTTGTAAGTCGTACCATTATTTTGTATTCCACTAAGAAAAAGAGCTGCCAGTTAAACAGTGAAATGCCTTTGATTGTGGAACACATCTCTATGTCAGAGATGTTAATGTGAAAGAAATGTGCATCCCAGAATCAATGAAATATGGTAGTTGCTTCATTCAGGAGCTTGATTCTTTTCTTAGAAAACAAGACGCTGTCTTTAATTAGACTTGACAAGATTAATACCTCTCTTTTCCTAAGCCTCAGTCTTTCTCTCCCTTAGGAATAGACATGGATATAGAAAGATCCTTTCTGAAAGCTGAAACTGTAGGCTGGACATGATTTGGCATGGATGGTGCAGGATGGTGCCATGAATTCTTTTCCCTTCTCTTAGAATGCAAGAAATTCCTTTGGTCATTGAAGCCTGATGATGATATAGCCGATGATGTGGATATAGTTCTAGCATAGTATTTAGAATTAGACCAGAATTCAAATCTTGACTCTGCTGTTTAATCTGTATACCCTGGGAAAATTATTTAACTTCTCTGAACTTCAGTTTCTAAATTTGTAAAAGTGTATATAATAATAGTATTCAGAACTGTAGTGAGGATTAAAGGAAGAGACATGTATAATGTGCTAACCATGATGTCTGGCCCATAGTACTGGTCATATTACAGGTTGAGCATCCCTAATTCAAAAATCTGAAATGCTCCAAAATCCAAAACTTTTTGAGCACCAACATAACATGCAAAGGAAATGCTCATTGGAGCATTTCAGGATGCTTAACTGGTAGGTATTCTGCATATATTTCACAATTAAAAAAAAATCCAAAATTCAGAATGCTTCTCATCCCAAGCATTTCAGATAGATACTCAACCCGTATTATTCTCTGGACCTGGCAAGTGTTTGACCAGATAGACTTCCTTAGCTCTCAAGAAAGGATTAAACCATAATTGCTTACTAAGTCCCGTGTCTTTCTTTCTTTGCAGATAAGTCAGCTGAGGATTATAATTCTTCTAACACTTTGGTAAGTCTTTATGTCCTTTATTCTGATATGGGCAGATATGGAGGTAAGGATCAAGAAAGTATGGTAGAAGCAGAGCCTGGGCTGGGAAACACTCATTTTGGTCACTACTCAACCCTGGGCCTCAGAATCCCTATCTATACCATAAAGGAATTGGACTTAGCAGCTTTGGGCTTTCCAGCTTTAATGTTCTAGAAATTCTAACCTCAGAACCAGAAGATGTAGCTACTAGGCTCAGTTTTTTCATTTGTAGCTTTGAACCTTGGGAAAGCAATTTACCTTTCTGAGTTCCAGTTTCTTCATCAATAAAATGAGAATGATACATTCCACCTTACCTGGACATGTTTACAGATATCTGAATTTAGAAGGGAATTTCCTCTTGTATTAGCCTGTTTTGTATTGCTTTAACAGAAATACCTGAGACTGGGTAATTTATAAGGAAAAGAGGTTTATTTGGCTTATGATTCTGGGACAGCTGCATCTGGCATGGACCTCAGGCTGCTTCTACTCATGGCAGAAAGTGGCAGGCAGCCGGCAAGTTCAGGCAGATCACATGGTGAGAAGAAGCAAGAGAGAGAGAGAGGAGGTGCCAGGGTCCTATAAACAACCACCTCTCGTGGGAACTAATAGAGCGAGAACTCACTCATTAATCTCCCCTCCCCCCGGAGAGCATTAATCCATTCATGAGGGATCTGCCCCATGACTCAATCAGTTTCCAACACTGCCACACTAGGAATCAAATTTCTACATGAGTTTTGTAGTGGACAACACATCCAAACTCCATCACCTCTCTTTGGTCAGTAGGGTCTACAAAACCAGGATTAGGACTCATGTTGAAGGGAACAGTTTCTATTCATTTAAGGTCAGTCATCCTGTTCTCTGAAGTTCTAGTGAATGCCCTGTCGCTCAAAGGGATGTTATAGGAAACATTGAAGAATTGGCTGGGAAGTAAATGTAGATGACATCGAAGGTCCTTCTGTCTCTCTCAATGTAGAAATTCTATTTTCCTGGGCAATTATGAGGATAAAAATGAGATGTGTTTGAAAGGATAAGTAAAGGATAAATAGTAAAGTGTGATACATATAAGAAAATACTGCTATTTGTATTATGATGTTGTCTTTTGTACAAAGGTGGCTATGTTATATTGATTTACTAAACATTTTCAAATGCCCCTGCTCTATGCCAGGTCCTGTGTGAAGAAGAGGCAATATGGAGATGATCAGACATTGTCCCAATTCCTAAGAACCTCCCAGTCTTGTAGGAGACCTGAAGGCACAAACAGAGAGTTATAATGCAGCATGCTAAACTTCATTAGGCCAGAGACTCTGCCTGACTTGTTAATTGCTATATCCTTGGCATTTGGCAAGTTCTGGCATTCAGTAATTATTTACTGAATGAAAGTTTTAATGTGTTAGAGAAAGCTTCCTGATGGTAAAGTCTGAGCTGAATGATTTAGTTATCTAGGGCAAGAATTAAGGAGAGATGAGGCTATTCCAGACAGAGAACAGCATGTGCGTGGGGAAGGAGGTTCACAAGGTATGCTTATGCAGGGAACTGCAAGTAGTTTGATATAATTGGAATGTGAAGCATGAAGGGAATAGAGGTGGGTGATGAGGAGTGGTAAGCAGGACAAATTATGTAGGAGTTTGACTTTATCTTAAAGGTAATAATTGCTCGACTAGCCTAAAAAGAAAAAAAAATGTAATAAGAAGCTTAAAGAATTTTAAACGGGGAGTAGTAAGTTCTAATGCAATACTGAGTCACCTTCAAAATACTTTTAACCATGCTTCCAGCAGTATACTCTGAGTTGTTAATACTCTTATTGAATATATAAAAATGTTCACATGTTCAGTGCCTTGTGACATTTTGGGTCCTTTCTTACTCACTATCTCTTTTAATCCTCACAGGAGTTTGGTGAGGTGGGTTATTATCCTTGTTTTGTAGATGATAAAACTGAAATAGAGAAGGGTTAATAGCAATAGCTATATGATTCCCAATCTACTGCTTTTCCCTGATTCATGCTGCTTTTCATCAAATGGAAGAGATGTTATTAAAAGGTGGGGAGGAATTTGCAAACATGAGTCTTTGAACAGTAAATTATTGAACTAAACAGAGCCGTGTTGTGCCTTGTGGCTCAAATGTCTTTGTGCTTTTGTAGGAAGAATGACAACTATCATTTATTGGGTACCTAATACGTGCCAGGCAGTGTGATAGGAACTTTATATATGTTAGCATAATTAGTCCTCACAATCACCTTGTAAAGGAAGTATTTTTATCCCCCATATTACAGGTAGAAAAACAGACTATCTTGAAGACCCATAATTAGAACCAGATTAGAACTCTGGGGTCTTCTGAATCCCAGCCCAGGGTTTTCTTTCACTGTGACAGGGAACAGAGAAAGAAGATGTCAAAGAGGTCTTATAGAGGAGACTGCAGTAAAGCCATAGTTACGTTGTTTGTTAGCGAGAAGGAAGAGCCCTGGGGCTCATGCCATATGGCAGAGAGGATAACACCTGCTTGGTAAAAACCTGTGCTGGTTTAGTGTGTACATTTAAAATCACTCAAGGCTGTCAAGGACATTTTTCTCCTCCAATTCAGAACATTTGTCCCTGTAGTTCAATACTCTGTATTTCCTTACTAGTTTTATTTGGAGCATATGGTTTGTATTATGGCAGCATGTCATTGTTTTCCACATTGGTTTCACACAGATCATTCTACTTGATTTATGAAATAATCAAACAGAATTGTTATCTCCATAATAAAGATTAAGAAATTGAAACTCAGAAAGAGTAAGTGACTAGCTCCCTACCCTCAAATGAGTTAGTAGTAGAAACCAGTACAAAATTCTGTTCTCCTGAGCATTCATTTACTCACTTATACCATAATTATTTCCTTAGCACCTTCTTTGTGCCAAAGTATAGGTGACATAAAAATGAAAGTGCACTATTTTAGCTCTTGAGAAAAAAAAAAAACTTAATGTCTGATTAGGGAGGTAAGGGCTGCTGCAAGAGAGGTATGAATAATGTACAAAGGGATCGTATTTGATGAAGTCATTTATTCTGCTTGGTAGTACAGGGAAGTTTGCACTGAGTTGCTAGGCCCTAAAGGTTTGTTCATTTAACAAACATGATCTTTGAGGTCCCTTTCTGCTCTAATAAAATTCTGTTATGTGTAGCTCATTGGTGAGATCTGACTCTAAAATTCTATGGCATTTTAGTGCCTGATTGTCACTTATAAAATGAACACCTACCATTTTACCATGTGATAGGCTCTTTGTGTGCTGAAGAGTCAAGGACTGGTAAGGTCTTTGTTCTTGATCTCACAATTTAGTGATGAATCAGAACATGTTAACAAGGATTTATAATATTGTGTCAAGTAAACACAGGTAATGATACCAGGCAGAGAAAAGGGCAGTGCTTTCATGTCTGAGGGACAGCATGAACAAAAGCCAGATTGTTAAGGATCCAGTATGTCAGGCCAGAGTACTTGGACTTTGGAGCCAAGGGAGTATTTTAAATAGAAGATTGATGTAGTTGGATATGCATTGTAGACAAGCGTCTTAGAAAGATTCCTCTGGAAATTGAATCAGGATAGTGGACTGAATTCATGTGCTCATCTCTCTTTCTATCCCAAACGTCTTAATTTCAGAAAAGATACATTAACAAATAAATTAAAACAGTGCTCCAAAACAAAAACTTGACATATATCAACCATTGTGAGGAATTCATGGAAGATAGAAAGCAGATAAGGTCAGATTGATCAGAGCAAAAGAAGCCACAGCTTAAAGCAAGTGGAAGAGAAAACTCCTAGGAAGGTAGAAGTAGCTCCAGTGAAAATGGGCTGAAAGAATATATACAAGAAGTAGGAAGGAGTCCTGGGTTATCTTTAAGGGTATATTAATTAAATTCTACATTTGAAACAGCAGGGGCAGCCTCCCTCTTATAGTCAGCAAAAAGCAGCAGCTGCATTTGCTTCTAAGCTAAAACCAGATAATTTTCTAGAGAAAGTAAACTGCCTTATTGAGGAAAGTTCATGATATGGGTATAGGGGCCTGAGAGAGAAGCAGAGCAGAACCCGAGTTAACTGTGGATTTCTACCACAGATATAAAGAAGAGGAAAAAAGAAAAGTAGTTCTGCAGTGGAAGAAAATACATTAAAATTCTCCATCCCATGAGTAAATTTCTCATACTTTTGATAACTGGAAGGAGAGGAATCTCTATGTTACATGCTTTTCCATACCTACATACCCTAATATAACACTTGCCAGTAACTCACAAATAGACTGCATCAGACCTCCCGTTCAGAGAGGACCATGGAGAAGCACACTTACATAACTACAGGAAAAACTCAAGCTAATTACATACACTAATCAGTCTAGTCCTTCATTTATAAACATGAAAGGATAGCCAAGGATCTGCAGACATTTTGAGAGAAACAAAGCATTAAAGAGAAGGACCAAGATAAAGAAATAAAACATGCCCCAGAGGAAACAGATAATTCAGGAAAGACAATTAAAAAAATATATCTAATATGTTTAGGGAGGTTCTATATATGTTGTAACCACAAACTGACACTCTGCTATTAGAGCAATCAGAGGATACAAGAGAGTTCTTAGAAATTAAAAATATGACCAGAAGTAAATGCACAAGGATTAAAGAACAAATGCATATAAGTGAAGAGGGAATTAATGATATAAAATATGAAAACAGATGGAAAAATTGAGAATAAGGGATAGTAGAGGGTTAGACAAGGAGATTCAAAAAGAGGAATTAGAGAACAGAGGCAGTGGAGTGGAAAAAACAATTAAAGTAATAATAGAAGAAAAATCCCCCAGCTAAAGAAATCATGAGTCTTTGGATGAAAGGCCTACCAATGACCAAGTCAGATAATTGAAAAGAGACCCAAGGATAAAGAAAAAATCCTTGAAAGTTTCCATAATGATCATATAGCTAATGTCCTAAGGAACATTAGCATCAGAATTCTCATTAGCAATAGTGGACAAAGGAGCAATATATTCAGAGGTATGTGGAAAATTATTTAGAACCAAGAATTCTATACCTAATCAAACTAGCATTTAAACACGAGGTCAAAATGAAGACATGTTTAGACATGTGAAGATCGAAGTTTACCATCCACAGATCATCTTTGAAAGGTGAAACATCAAATAGTAACAATAATTACCTCTGGGGTTTATGGTGATTAAGAATATTAACTTAAAATTATTTTTACCCAAGTAATGGATTAAAAAGTCAAATAGGACTAAAAGCTTTGTTTTAAATAGCTGTTAATCTGGGATCTCCCTTCACCTTGTCTTGGCAATCCTTTTGCCTTTCTGTTTTGGTATTCCTATTTTCTCTAGGCCATGCCTTCCTTATTTTTGGTTTACTTTTGCATTTTGGTGGAGCACATCCTTTAGCAGGTTTGAGAAAATAGTTGGGAAGTAATTATTTAATATCTTTCAGGTCTCAAAATGGGGGGGTGGTTCTCTATTCTACCCTTGCATTTGATTAATACTTTGACTGATTGTAGAATTCTAAGTTAGAAATAATTTTTCATCAGAATTTGGAAAACACTGCTCTTTTATCATCTAGCTTTCAGTACTGCTAAGTCCAAAGCCATTTTATTTCTGCTTCTCTATATGTGACCTATTTTTTTTTTCCACTCAGAAAGCTTGTAGGATTTTCTTTGTTACTATTGCTTTGAAAATTTATAATTGTATCCCTATTTTCATCTATTTACTGTGCAAGGAGCTTTTTAAACCCTTTCAGCCTGAAAATTCAAGGCTTCAGTTCTAGGAAATTTGCTTGAATTATTTCATTGAGGATTTCTTCAAGAACCCTCTGTTTTCTTTGTTCTGTCTGGGACTCCCATTGCTTAGATTTTGGAACTCTTAGACTGATTCTCCATTTTTCTTATATTTTCTCTATTTTCCTTGCCTTGATTTTTGTTCTGATTTTTGGGAGATTTCCTTAACTTCATCTTTCAGTCTATTGAATTACTTATTTCTGTTCTTATGTTTGATTTCCAAGCACTCTTTTATTTGGAAAAAAATACAGCATTGTATTCTTGTTTTCAGAGTTGGTATATTCTCTTGTCTCTGAGGAGATTAATGATAGGCTTTCTTCTGATTTTTTTCTCTCCCTGCTTTGTTTTTCCCTTTGGCCCTTTCCGCCATGTGTATTGTTTTCTCCCTTTTATGTTAGAGGTGTTCCTTACATGTTCGGTAATCCTTGGCGGTCTTCTCATCTTTATGATTGGGGTACTAAAAAGCTTACTAGAATTTTAAGCTTATTGGTGGTATACAATTCAATGATTTTAATAAATTTATAGAGTTGTGCAGCCATCACCCCAGAAAGTTCCCTTTTGCCCTTTACCATTCATTCAAACTCATGCTCAGCCATAGGAAACCACTGATTCGCCTTCTGTCTCAATAAATTTGCCTTTTCTCGACATTTTATATAGAGTCATACAACATATAGTCTTTGTGTTTGGCTTCTTTTACTTAGCACAATGTTTTGGGGGTTTATCATGTAGCATGCATGTATCAGTACTTCATTACTTTTTATGTCCAAATAATATTCCATTGTAAGGATAAACTACATTTTGTTTATTCATTCATTAGTTGATGTGCACTTGGGTTGTTTCTGCTTGTTGGTTATTATGAATAATGCTGTTATGAACATTCACGTACAAGTTTTTGTGTGGATGTATGCTTTCATTTCTTTTGGGTATATATACCTATGGAGTGGAATTGCTGGGTCATATGACCATGTTTAACCTTTTGAGGAACTGCCAGACTGTTTTCCACAGTATCAGCACCACTTAACACTCTCACTGGTAATTATGAGGGCTCCAATTTCTCCATATCTTTGCCCAGACTTCTTGTCTCTCTTTTGATTATGGTCGGTTTAGGATGTGTGAAGTGGCATTTCATTGTGGTTTTATTTGCAATTCCTAATGGATAATAATGTTGAGAATCTTTTCATGTGCTTATTGGCCATTTACTTATCTTCTTTGGAGAAATGTGTTTCCCATTGTTGATCTCTAATTTAATTCCACTGTGATCAAATAACATATTTTTTGTGATTTCTGTCCTTTTAGATTTATTGAGGTTGGCTGGTTAGCTCAATTGCTTAGAGTATGGTGCTGATAACACCAAGGTCCAGGGTTCGATCCCTGTACTGGCCAGCCTCCAAAAAAAAGAAAAATTATTGAGATGTGTTTTGTGGCCTAGTGGATAGTCTGTCCCAAAGAATGATCCATGTGTAGTTGAAAAGAATGGGTATTCCGCAGATGTTGGGTGGAATGTTTTGTATGTGTGAGTTAGGTCAAGTTGATTGACAGTTTTGTTCAAGTCCTCTACGTCCTTGCTAATTTTCACTCTAGTTCTGGTAATTACCAAGAATGGAGTAGTACAATCTCCAACTATGACTGAAACCTCTAACTATAATAGAATTATCTCTTTCTTCCTTCAATTCTTTCATCTCTTGCTTTATGCAAAACCACTCTGTTAGGTGTATATACAGGGGTACTTCAAAAAGTTTGTGGAGAAATAGAATTAAAAGATAATACAAATCTTCCCACAAACTTTTTGAAGTACCCTCATGTCTGCCTGTACATATGTGTTTATATATATTTATATTATTATATTTAGAATTGTTATAATTGCTCTATAATTATGGTTATTGTTGATATAATTGTTATGTCAAATTGTTTTGACTTTTTTATCATAATAGAATGCCCCTCTTTATCAATGATAATATTTTTTCCCTTAAGGTATATATTTTTTGTATTAATGTAGCCACTTTAGCTCTCTTATAGTTACTGTTTGCATGGTACATATTTTCCCATTGTTTTGCTTTCAGCTTATTCACATCTTTGAATCGATGTGTCTCTTATAGATGGCATATAGTTAGATTTTTTTTTTTTTTCCTTCCAGTCTGGCAATTTCTGCCTTTTGATTGGGATGTTTAGACCATTCATATTTAATGTAATTATTGTTATATTTGGATTTATATTTGCCATTTGCTACTTGTTTTCTTTATGGATCCTGAGTTTTTCTATTCTTCCTTCTCTGCCTTATTTTGTATTAAGTAAATATTTTTATTGTATCATTTAATTTTTTTACTATATTTCTCAGTGGTTGCTGTAGGTATTAATATATGTGTTTTAATTTGTTACAATCGACTTCAGATTTATATTAACTGAATTCTAGTAACATATAGAAACTTTGCCCCACTATAGCTTCATTCCCTGCTCTTTTCTTTGTGCTATTATTGTCATTTGTTTATATATATACATGAGTATGTATGGATGTGTGTATATACATACATGCTATACATGTTAGAAGCTCAACATACAGATCCAAGAACCTCAATAAACCCCAAGTAGGATAAACACGAAAAGATTCACACCTAGCCACATGATAGACTGCTGAAAGCCAAAGTGAAGCAGCAAGGGAAAAATGACATTATGTACAAGGACAATCAATATGGTTAACAGCTGAGTTCTAATCAGAATACTAAAAAATTCAGAAAAAAATCTTGTGATCAGAATCAATGGAGACCAAACAGCAGTGGGAAGACACATTCAGACAGCCGAAATTTTTAAAAATTGCGAATTAAGAAATCTATATCCAACAAAACTATTCTTCAAAAGTGAAAAGGAAATAAAGACAGTGTTATAATTATTACTTTTATAAAATCTTATATTTTATAAAGTCAACAGAAGAAATCCAAAAAGTATATTTTTAGTTTTTCATGTTAATCCATATATTTACCTCTGCTCTTCATTTTTACCTGTGGATTTTAGTTACCATTTGGTGTTATATACTTTTAATCTGATAGTCTTCTTTTATTTCTTGTAAATCTGATCTGCTAGCAATAAATTCTCTCTGTCTTTGTTAATCTGGAATGTCTTTATTTCATCTTTACTTTTTTTTGAATATGTCATCCCGCTGCCTTTTGGTTTCCATGTTTCTGGTCAGAAGTTCTTATTCTGAGTTTTTTGATATTCTGAACAGAAGTCAGCTGTCAATCATAACAATTGTCCTTGTACATAATGTCATTTTTCTCTTGCTGCTCTCAGGATTTTCACTTTGGCTTTGGCTTTCAGCAGTCTGTGATGTGTCTAGGTGTGAATCTTTTCATGTTTACCCTACTTGGGATTTATTGAAGTCCTCAGATCTGTAAATTAACATTTTTATCAAATTTGGGAAGTTTTGTCCATTATTTCTTTAAATATTTTTTCTGTTCCTTTTCTTCTCTCCCTCAGTGACTCTCATTATGTATATGTTGGTGTGCTTTATGTTGTTCCACAGCTCTTTGATGCTATGTTAATTTTTCTTTAATCTTTTTTCTCTGTTTTTTTATTTTATTTTATTTTTTTATGTGGTTAGTTGAAAATTTTAATATGCCCAAGACTCATTCAACATACCTGTTTACATTGTAGATGCTGGTATTCTTTCTTTTTTAATCTTTTGTTTTGTTTTTGTTGGTTATGAATATTCATGGTGTACAAAGCAAATTGTCACCACTTGTGCCTTTCTCCTGCCATATAGAACCTGTTGTTTAGCTTATCTAGTGAGTTTTTTATTTGTTCTTTTATTTTTTAACTCCAGTATTTCTATTTGGTTCTTTTAAGGTAATTTCTACTAAGAATCTGTTTGTTGATTCATTGTTTTTATACTTTCTTTTAATTCTTAAAGCATGGTTTCTTTTAATTGTTAAAGCATAGTTTCTTTTAATTTTTTGAATGTATTTATGATATCTGATTTGAAATCTTTATTTTCTAGATCCAGCATTTGGGGACATTCAGAGAGAGTTTCTGTTAACTATTTTTTTCCACCTGAGTATGGTCACACTTTCCTGTTTCTTTGCATGTCTTGTAATTTCTTGTTGAAAACTCAACATTTTAGGTAATATTCTGTACCAATTCTGGAAATTGATATCTACCCTGCCTGTCCCCTGCAAAGGTTGCTTACTTTTTTGTTTGTTGGTTTTATATTAACTTATTAGGAATAAAACTGTGAAATATGTTTCTACTGGCCTGTGGCCATTGATGTCTCTGCTCAGTATTTTTTATTTTTATTTTTATTTTTTTAATTCTGTTTTAATTTTGTAGCCTGGTTGGTTTTCTAGGTGTTGCCCCTATGTTTGCTTAGCTTAATGGTCAGGCAATCATTTCATAGAGGTTGTGCTCAAAAACTTTAAGTCAAACTTTCTTCTGCTGATGGATCTGTGCATACATAGGGGAGTATATTTACCATACAGGCCTTTTCAGGTCTGTTGCAGCTTTTAGTTTCTGCTAGGCCCTTTTGAATCTTTTTTTTTTTTTTTTTTTTTTGTCTTTTGTCTTTTTCCGTGTCCGGCAACGGATCGCAACCCTCAGTGTTGCCCCCGTACCGGACCGGGGACCGGCAACGGGATTGCAACCCTTGGTGTTGCTCCCGCGCCTCGCTCAGCCAGTGAGCGGGAACCGGTCTGTATGTGGGATCCGAACCCTCGGGTGGGAGCACCGCCGCGCTTCCCAAGCGGCGCACCATCCAGTGCGCCACCGGGCCGGCCCCCTTTTGAATCTTTTACGTGCATGCACACAGCCGGGCATGTGTGACTAGCATGGGGCCTTTCCAGTGTCTGCTATGCCTGTGAGTAGTTACAGCCAGAAATTTGTTTGCCCTACTCATGACTAATGTCAGGCTAATAGAGCTGGGCAGTTGGCTCTCCTCTGTTACCCCTTTTGGAAGTCACTTCCATTGATAGTGTCACTGGGCCTAGACGTTGCCCATGGCTCCAGCTGAAAGTGAGTACTCTTGGACCATGCAGTTTTAGATTTCTCTGCCCTGGTGGAACTCCCACAGTGCTGGAGTTGGGGGTGGGGTAGATGGGAACAGCCCTAGGCCAGAATGTCAGAGATTCCCACTGTTTTTACTCTAAGTTCAGGAATTTTTTAATTATAAACATGTCTCAGTATTTCGTATGCTTTGTTGGATTTCCAGAGTGCTGAAATGTTTATTGTCCAGATTTATAGTTGCTTTTTTTTTTTTTTTTT